>NC_134687.1:668839336-668943248 GCF_050947455.1 Rhinoderma darwinii
AGAGGAGGTTGACCCGGAACTTGGGGATGAAGATGGGAATAGGGTGGTGACTATGGACTCCTCAATTTGCAAAAAGTGAGGCAAATAAGGGGGGTCTTCGTCAGATAAAGGGGGGGGGGTTGGAAGAAGAAAGCCGTCTAACTCAAACATCCATGATGGCGGCACCCACTCCGTTGACGCTGGCATCAATTAATGTTGCCAGCATTAAGTCAGATAGGGCGGGATTTGCAGCCCTTGATTTTCTTGGCCGAGTTGAAGCAAACATTTTGTTTTTGCAGGAGACCAGGCTGTCACTTTTTTGGCAGACGTCGTTAAATCTAGGAGGGAGTGGCGACACGGGCCCTCCTACTGGTCTCTTGCGGCTGAGCCCTATAGCGGAATGGCGATCCTTTTCACCGCGCCGGTAACATGCCGTCGGATGATTGAGTTAGAAATGGGGAGGTGCTTGATCTTAGATGTCCTCATTAGGGGACAGGAATTAAGATTAATCAATATATACGGACCCCAGAGCAAATGGGACCGTAAAAGTCTCTTCATGAGGATTTTTCAGGTCGACAAGTTATCTTTGGAGGGGACTTCAATACTGTCGTGAGGCCCCGAGATAAAGGAGGTTCCGGAGATAAAAAAAATTGATCTATGATAGTGTAGCATTAAAAAGTATAGTTAGCGTTGCTCGCCTGGTGGATATCCACATCAGGCATACCCCAGGCCACTCGGGTTTCACCTATCGTAGAGGTAGTTGCAGGTCTAGGATAGACAGGTTTTTTTTGAAGGAGGAGTCCATCTCTTCGACAGTGTCCATTGTTGAGGTGGAGTTCTCCGATCACTGTATGATTATTTTCTCTTTGAATATTGCAGAGTCCCTCCAGATGGGAAGAGGTATATGGAGGCTGAATTCTACTCTCTTGGAAGAAGTGGAGATAAGACAGGCCTTTGAGGATTTTCTTCAGAGCCAGTTACCTTTGTTGGATCTCAGTGGTACCAAGTCTGAGTGGTGGGAGTTGTTTAAAGGCCGGGTGGCAGGATTTTTCCGCAGGCTCTCGAGCCTCAGGTCCATGAGTAGGTACCGCCTATATCAGGAACTGAGGAGGAAACTCGAACATCTGGTCTCAACCGGGGGTAGTGGGGAGGAGATCTCCGTGGTGAAAGCTTTGCTCAGGAGGTGTCAGTATGATAGGCACACATCTTTAGTTCTTGAGAGGGATTTCGGGAGGTACCGCTCGCCCGACCCCTACAGGAACTGTAAGATGTCAGTGACTCGTAAGATTGTAACAGGACTGACTAATAGTACAGGCTCCCCGAAGAGACCCAAATCAGGAATCCTGGAGGTCGTCAGATCCTTCTACTCACATCTCTTGGGACAGCAGGATCCAAAAAGAGACGAGATGTCGGCTTTCCTGGCTGAAACCATCCCTGAGCCAGGGGTAGACCCCTCTCTCTGTATTTTGATAGACTCGATCAAGGAAGAGGAAGTGGGACTGGCGATTAATGGGCTTGCCCTCAAAAAATCACCAGGGACGGATGGCGTAACATCTTTTATAAGACTTTTAAAGGAAACCTAGTTCCCCTCTTGACTGCGGTGTTTAATGAGTGCCTTTCCTCGGGTACTTTGCCAATGTCAATGAGGAGGTCGGCCTTGATCGTTTTATCGAAGGGTAAAGACTCGACCCGTATTGAGAATTGGCGTCCCATAGCGCTGCTCAATACGGACAGAAAGAGTCTTGCAAAGGTGCTGTTTAATCGGCTGGTGAATTTAGCACCCCGGCTCCTTTCCCCGGTCCAGCATTGCTCTGTTCCTGGCCGCAGCATGTTTAGTGCTGTCCTCCGTGTCAGAGAGGCAGTGGAGCAGGGAAATTCTGGTCGGTGGGAGGGGTACATCCTGTCCTTGGACCAGGCTAAGGCTTTTGACCGGGTAGACCACGAATACCTCTGGTTGGTCATTCTGAGGTACGGCCTACCGGGGGTGGGGGGGTGGGTTTGTCAATTGGCTACAGACCTTATACACTGGGGCTGAGACTTTTGAGCTGGTGAGCGGTTGGGTTGGAACCCCCTTTGAGGTTGGGTCTGGTGTCCGCCAGGGTTGTCCCTTGAGCCCTTTGCTATATGCGTTCGCAATTGATGCTTTTCTTAAAAGGATCGATCATGGGCCATTGGCGGGAGTTGGGGCCGGACGCCACAAAGAGAGTGGTTGCGTACGCAGACGACGTCTCCATTTTATTCTCCTCGAGAGGGGAGACAGAGTGGGTGATGTCGGAAGTGGAACGTTACTCATTGGCATCTGGGTCCAAGATCAACCAGGATAAGTGCAAGAGTCTCTGGCTGGGAGGAGGAGATCCTGGTTTTGATCTCCCGGACACCCTTCCAGAGCCTCAAGGGTCTGCTAAGATCTTAGGAGTTGAATTTGGCCCGGGTGATTACCCCAAGAAGAACAGGGAGGATAGTCTGAATCTAGCTGCCCAGAAGGTCGGCCAATGGAAGGGTTGGTCCTTAACCCTGAGGGAAAGAGTTCACCTGGCCAGGGCCTACCTGGTGCCCATGTTGCTTTACCTGGGCAGTGTGTGCATCTTGCCAGAACCTCTCTGGACTCGGGTCTATAGCCTGTTCTTCCAGCTGTTATGGGGGAACCGGCTTAACCTAATCATGAGGGAGGTTCCTTACCTATCAAGGACACTAGGCGGGTTAGGTATGGTTAACCCAGTGGCGTTCCTAGTGAACACCTTTGTTAAGATCTAATTGGCAAACCTCTGGCAAGAGAGGTGGATATCCTCCTGCAGGGGGTGGTTTTGGCCTTTCTTCCAGGAATGGGAGAGAGGAGGGCAAGTGAAAGACCTGCGCACACCTCACAGACATCTCCTGGGTTATGCCACCCTGGCGCTGAAGATTGTTCGCCGGTGGGGTCTGGGAGATCAGGACCATGTCGAGAAAATTTCTTGACAGGAGGGTCCTGATGACCCACTTCCAGAAGCCCCTGGCGCTCAAAGACTGCCCAAGTAGTGACCACGGGGTGGGATTAAAACTTTTAAATTCAGCGAGGATTCCCCAGAAGTTTTGGGATCTGGCTTGGCGTTGCTTCCACGGGAGACTGTATGTAAAGGACAATTTGAAGTACAGAAACTCTGATGATGGGGGTTGTCCCCGGGAGGAGTGCGGCGGAGTGCTGGAAAGCATGGAGCATTTCCTTCTTCATTGCCCTTTCAATATAGAGGTACACAAAAGGGTGGGAGCCTCCATTGGTTGGCCTGGCCTAACCAGCCTCTCCTATGCTGGGTGGGCCTATGGGGTGTTCAGAGACCTTGGTGGTAGGGACCATTGCACCTTGTCTCTAGTCAGTATAGTGGTCAGGCACTTTACGTGGAATGCACAGTGTCTAGTTTCTACCCAGAAGAAAATCCTCCTAGTGAATGAGGTTGTTAGCAATATCATTGGTGACCTGGTGAAGGTGCATTCTTTGGAGGTTGGCAGATTGGTAGCATTCAAAGCCTCTCGTCTTTGGAGGGGCTTTTCTTTTTGGGTGCCTTAATGTGTCTGCCTTCTTGAGGGGGGGGGTCATCAACGGTGCTCAACTGGAGGTGGGGGTCTGCGTTCCGCTGAGGCACCAAAAAAAACAAATAGAGATAGGGCTCGGAATAAGGGGAAGGTGAGGGTCAGCATAGGGTTAGCTTTCAATAAGGTCAAGAAAAGGGCTGGTAATAGGGTAAGGAGATAGGGCAAGCAATACGGAGGGCGTAGCGGTGGACGTGGGACCATGGCCTCTGGGGGGGTGCTGGTGGGGACCTTTCCCTTCTCTCTCTGGTGATGGGCTAGGCAGGCACAGGAAGATTTTGGTTTTGTTTAGGATTTAAATGGCAGGAAAAAGGTTTACAAGCGACCGAACTTGGTGCTTTCGGGTATGGTGTATTTTGTATATGGTTTGGTATTTGGACAAGTTGGTGACGTGTATTGTATTATATTATAAAAGTGTTGTTAGAATAAGGATAGATTTAAGGGGGTTAATATATAGGTTGGGAGGGGGGCGCTGGGGGTGTGCCTGACCCAGCCCTGGACTATGCAGACATGGGACGGGGGGCTGGGCTGGGGTGTTGTGGTGGTAATCAGCATCTGGAATATGCGGACATGAGAGGACATGAGCCAAGATGCTGGCTGGGGTGGTGGAGTTTAGGTAGGATGGGTAAGGTTAGGAAAAGTCAGGATGTGTAAGGTGTGATTTACATTTTTTTTTTTAATTGGTTTATTATTAGTATTAATATTATATTTTGGATTATGCTGTTTTGTTTATTATTATTATTATTATTATTATTATTATTTTATTTGCTATTATGTTGTTTGTTTATTATTATTATTATCATTATTATGTTGTTTCTTTTGCATGTAACATCTACTACATTATCTGTAATCAGAGAGTTATCACTGTGTTATCTGTGGTGTTACATAGGACTGCAGGTAACACTACTCCATTATCTGTAATCAGATGGTTATCACTGTTATCTGTGGTGTTACATTTGACTGCAGGTGACATCTAATACATTATCTGTAATCAGAGAGTTATCACTGTTATCTGTGGTGTTACATAGGACTGCAGGTAACACTACTCCATTATCTGTAATCAGATGGTTATCACTGTTATCTGTGGTGTTACATAGGACTGCAGGTAACATCTACTACTGTAAAGGGTTTGCCAGACACAGGTTCTGTGTCGACGCCCGGGTTTAATCAGCCTTCATCAGCTCCAAGGTCTGCTAGAGTGACGCGATCCGTTACCACTGGCAGGCTGAGGAGAGGGAGAACCTATCACAGCCTGGCCTGACGGTTCTAGCTCCCGCCCTTGGCCTATTTATACCCTCACTTGCAGCATGTTCCTTGCCTGTGATTGTCTGGTTTCCTGGCTTTGCGATTCCTGCTATTTACCTGATTGACCACTGTTACTTATTGACCCTGGCTTTACTGACTATTCTCCTGCTCTGATTTTGCGACTACATACTCTCCTGATTTGATTCGGCTCGTTCACCACTGCCTGTTGCTCACAGTGTTTCCGTGGGCAACTGCCCCTACTTCCCCCTTTGCTTCTGTGTGCCCTTGTCTTGTGTTGTCTGTCTTGCACTTATTGAGCGTAGGGACCGTCACCCAGTTGTACGCCGTCACTTAGGACGGGCCGTGCAAGTAGGCAGGGACTGAGTTGCGGGTAGATTAGGGCTCACCTGTCCGTCTCCCTACCCCAATTCATTACATAATCACAGTCCCTATACCTTTTCTTACCCTGGTCCCTGACTCTACTATGGACCCCCTTGAGGCCCTGGCTCAGCAAATGCAGAGTCTCTCCCTACAGGTCCAAGACCTGGCTCAGAGGTTCAACCAGCGTGATGCTACCCAGGTAGTGCCCTTCACCTCACCTCTTGAACCCCACCTCAAGTTGCCTGATCGGTTCTCAGGGGACCGGAAGGCTTTTTTCTCTTTTCGGGAGTTGTAGACTCTATTTCCGATTAAGACCCCACTCCTCAGGTTCTGAGAGCTAGCAAGTGGGTATAATTAGGTCCCGGCTGCAGGACGTCCCCCAGGAATGGGCCTTCTCCTTGGCTCCTGACGCCCCTGAACTTTCTTCTGTTGACCTTTTTTTTTCTGCTCCCGGGCTCATCTATGACGAGACTGACAAGACTGCCTTTGCCGAGAGTCAGCTGGTGATCTTACGTCAGGGTAAGAGACCAGTTGAGGAGTACTGTTCTGACTTTAGGAAGTGGTGTGTAGCTTCTCGCTGGAATGACCCTGCCTTGAGGTGCCAGTGTAGATTGGGTCTGTCGAACGCCCTGAAAGACCTGTTAGTTAGCTTCAGACTCTCTAGATCAGGCTATGGCTTTAGCGATACGTCTTGACCGACGTCTCAGGGAACGACGACTTGAACGTTCTGGTGCCTTCACCTCTGGCTCCCCTATGAAGGCTCCAGAGGTTCCGTTGCTTCGTTCTTCCACGGAGAACTCGGATGAACAGATGCAATTCAGGGCCTCCGTGTCTCCCCAAAAACGTAGAGATTTCCGCAGGAAGAATGGTCTCTGCTTCTACTGTGGGGATGACAAGCATCAATTTAACTCCTGTCCCAGGCACAAGAATAAGCAGCCGGAAAACTTCCGCGCCTAAGTGACCATCGTGGAGGTCACTTGGGCGCACAGGTATTTCCCGAAAACATGAAGCCTAATAAAATCTTGCTTCCCTTTCAGGTCTCTTTTGATGGAAGGTCTGCCACCGGCAGTGCCTTCGTGGATTCAGGGTCTGCTGCTAATATTATGTCTGTGGAATTTGCTATGTCTCTAGCTATGCCATTAATTGATTTGCCTAAACCTGTCCCGGTAGTGGGTATCGACTCCACTCCGCTTGCGAATGGTTATTTTAGGCAGCATACCCGTTTTTTAATGCATTGTTGGCTCCATTCATTTGGAGCAGTGTTCAGTGTTAGTGATGCAGGGGTTATCGTCCGATTTGATTTTAGGCCTTCCATGGTTGCAAATGCATAATCCCACTTTTAACTGGAATACTGGTGATCTTACTAAATGGGGTAATGAATGCTTGACGTCATGTTTTTCTGTTAATTCTATTTCTCCCCCTGAGGAGGTGAACACTCTACCGGAGTTTATTCAGGACTTCGATGATGTCTTTTCTAAAAGGGCCTCCGAAGAGTTACCTCCTCACAGAGAGTACGATTGCACAATCAATTTGGCACCAGGAGCTAAGCTCCCTAAGGGTAGGATATTTAATCTCTCTTGTCCTGAACATGAAGCCATGAGAGAATATATACAGGAACGCCTGGCCAAGGGTTACATTCGCCCCTCTACTTCTCCGGTAGGTGCTGGCTTCTTCTTCGTGGGGAAGAAGGATGGTGGTCTTAGATTACCGAAATTTAAATAAGATCACTGTAAGGAACCAATATCCCCTTCCTTTGATTCCTGATCTCTTCAATCAGGTTCAGGGGGCCCAATGGTTTTCTAAGTTCGATCTTCGGGGGGCTTATAACCTTATCCGGATCAGAGAGGGGGATGAGTGGAAGACTGCGTTTAATACACCCGAAGGTCATTTTGAATACCTCGTCATGCCCTTTGGGTTGTGTAATGCTCCCGCGGTCTTCCAGAATTTCATAAATGAGATCTTAAGAGACTATCTGGGGGTATTTCTTGTAGTGTACCTTGATGATATACTTGTGTTTTCCAAGGACTGGTCCTCCCACATTGAGCATGTCAGGAAGGTGCTCCAGGCCCTTCAGAAAAACAAACTCTTTGCAAAAACTGAAAAATGTGTGTTTGGGGTGCAGGAGATACTATTTTTGGGTCAAATCCTCACTCCTAACGAATTCCGCATGGACCCTGCCAAGGTTCAGGCTGTGGCTGAATGGGTCCAACCTGCCTCCCTGAAGGCGTTACAGTGCTTCCTGGGGTTTGCTAATTATTACAGGAGATTTATTGCTAACTTCTCGGTCATCGCTAAGCCTCTTACGAACCTCACTCGTAAAGGTGCTGAACTCCTCCACTGGCCTCCGGAGGAGGTCCAGGCTTTTGAGAGCCTTAAGAGGTGCTTTGTCTCTGCCCCAGTGCTGATTCAGCGTAACCAAATGGAGCCATTCATCGTGGAGGTTGACGACTCCGAGGTGGGAGTGGGTGCTGTCTTGTCCCAGGGTACCAGGTCCCTCACCCATCTCCGTCCCCGTGCCTACTTCTCCAGGAAGTTCTCATCCACTGAGACAAACTATGATGTTGGCAACCGCGAACTCTTAGCCATTAAATGGGCATTTGAAGAGTGGCGCCACTTCCTGGAGGGGGCTAGGCACCAGGTAACAGTCCTTACTGACCACAAGAATCTGCTTTTCCTAGAATCTGCCTGGAGGCTAAACCCGAGACAAGCTCGATGGGCGTTGTTTAGGACGGGCCGTGCAAGTAGGCAGGGACTGAGTTGCGGGTAGATTAGGGCTCACCTGTCCATCTCCCTACCCAGATTCATTACACCTACATTATCTATAATCAGAGAGTCATCACTGGGTTGTCTGTGGTGTTACATAGGACTGCAGGTAACACTACTACATTATCTGTAATCAGAGAGTTATCACTGTATTATCTGTGGATTACATAGGGCTGCAGGTAACATCTACTACATTATTTGTAATCCGAGTTATCACTGTGTTATCTGTGGTGTTACATAGGACTGCAGGTAACGTCTACTACATCATCTGTACTCGGAGAGTTATCACTGTGCTGTTACATAGGACTGCAGCATGACACGCAGAATCTCTTTATTTTATTGCAGACGTCACATATTCAGTTGCAGGAAGTTATTATCCCGGGGGCCAGCCCATCTGACGGCCACCGATCACGTGTAGATGGAGGTGATAGACGGATTGCGCCCCCTGCTGGCCATCATTGATAACTGTATAGAGATGAAAGAGAGCGAAAAGTTGTAGTGACGGTGGGTGAGAGATGAGCTCCTGTACCGACGACCCCCCCCTGATAGATAGATATATCTAATACACTCACCAATCCTGTACCCATCAGACAGACCTTCCTTCTGTGCCAGGTGACTTGCTGTGACCAATAGATGACCCAGTAGCTGGAGGAACACAAAACTCGAAATATTGTAATAGTAGCAGAAATACACACACATATATATATATATATATATATATATATGGGTCAGTAGTGTTAATCTTTTTAGATAGATACCAGCATAGAATATAGTGACGGCACCATGACTTCAAGGCAGATGAAAAACAGGGTGGATTTATTCACCTCAAGAAATAACAGCAACGTTTCGGTTCAACAGGAACCTTTCTCAAGCCATCACAAACTAACAATGGTGTCCGGTATAAATAGGGGGCGCATACATTATCCAGCAATCACGCTAATAGCAGTACAATTCCCATTATATACATATAAATGAAGATTTCACAACAAATTACAAACAATATTACAAGAGTGTATATCTTTATCTCTAAGAAGCCGACCATAGGCAGTGTTTCATATATATAAATAGTGTACAAGCGTCATAAACAATGACAATAAGAGCAATTAGAATGATTAGGAAGGAGGCAGGGGCCAATTATATTCAGGTGAGAATCAATAGACTTACAGTTAGCAGTCCATCTGTGATGTCAGCATAGCCAGCGTATACAGTCCGCGCGCATCAACTGCGCATGCTCCAAGACGGCGTCCAAACCGGATGTTCAATCCGGTGGTACGCATCACCAGAGCGGTCGTAACTGCGCATGCGCGGAAACGGAACTTGCGTTACAATCCCAATGCGCAGGCGCCAGTGTCGACGCAGGTCAAGAGTATTTATGTAAATAGTGTAGACATATAGTTTTTACAACAGAACAAAGTCCAAGAGTTTAGATAGGAACTGTGATGCATCATCATGCGAGGCTAATGGATTCTGCAGCACCGTGCCCATAGTCAGAAAGAAAAATGGTCTATGAAGAACCCCATACTCTTTAAAACCACAGAATTTGAGAACACTCAAATCCTATTAGCCTGTAATGTGACTATAGTCACCTTTGGAACAACTAGAAGGACTGGTAGCATTACTATCATCCTAGCTAGAGATGAGCGAACTTTTCAAAAGTTCAGTTCGGCTAGTTCGCCGAATTTCACAAAAAAGTTCGATTCGGACCGAACTAGTTCGGACCGAACCTGTCACTTACGTGCGCCGAGCATGCTACTGTCTCGGGTGCTGATAGAGTTAATGGGCTGCACTAACTCTTTCAGCAACCTTCACAGTACATGCTCGGCGCGCGGAAAATACAATTTAAATGTAATAAAAAAATAAAAATTATACGTTCGTACTTACTTTCCTCCTGTCCGGCCTCCAGCGATGATGTTTCATCCCTTTCGCCGCTGCAGCCAATCACAGGCTGTAGTGGCGGTCACGCACGTCAGGATGACGCTTCATCCCACGTGACCGCCTCTGCAGCCAATCACAGGCTGCAGCGGCGACATGGATGAAACGTCATCGCTGGAGGCCGGACAGGAGGAAAGTAAGTATGAACGTATTATTATTATTTTTGGCATGTATGTATGTTGGCATGTATGTATGTTGTCATGTATGTATGTATGTATGTATATATGTGCATGTATGTTTGCATGTATGTTGGCATGTATGTATATATGTGCATGTGTGTATGTATATTTGCATGTATGTTTGCATGTATGTATGTTTGCATGAATGTATGTTTGTATGTATGTATGTTGTCATGTATGTATGTTGTCATGTATGTATGCATGTATGTTGTCATGTATGTATGTATATATGTGCATGTATGTTTGTATGTATATTTGCATGTATATATTTGCATGTATGTATGTTTGCATGTGTGTATGTTGTCATGTATGTATGTTGTCATGTATGTATGCATGTATGTTGTCATGTATGTATGCATGTATGTTGTCATGTATGTATGTATATATGTGCATGTATGTTTGTATGTATATTTGCATGTATATATTTGCATGTATGTATGTTTGCATGTGTGTATGTTTGCATGTATGTATGTATGTTGGCATGTATGTATATATGTGCATGTATATATTTGCATGTATGTATGTATGTTTGCATGAATGTATGTATGTATGTATGTTTGCATGTATGTATGTATGTAGTCATGTATGTATGTTGTCATGTATGTATATATGTGCATGTTTGTATGTATATTTGCATGTATATATTTGCATGTATGTATGTTTGCATTTATGTATGTTTGCATGAATGTATATTTGCATATATGTATGTTGTCATGTATGTTGGCATGTATGTATACATGTTTGTATGTATGTATGTTTGCATGTATGTATGTTGTCATGTATGTTTGCATGTTTTTATTTTTACATGTATGTTTGCATGTATGTTTATATATATGTGCATGTATGTAATTATGTTTGCATGTATATTTGTGCATGCTTGTATATATGTATGTATGTATCTTTGCATGTTTGTATGTATGGTTTCATGTGTGTGTGTATGCATGTATGTATGATAGTTTGCATGTATGTATGTATGTTTGTTTGTATATATGTCTGTATGGCCATGTATGATACTGTCTGCTGGCGCCCTGTATCTAAGTCAACTTCGCGGCAGGCTTCTATACATGGTATAACAGTCAGTATCACACATTAAACTGAATCTAAGCCTACGACATGTTTTATTTCATTTTTTTTTTTTTTTACAGGTTTGGTGTTTGGACTACGTCGGTTTCGAGGACTACTTAGATGACGGTTTTTTTTTCTACAATAAAATGGTTAATGAGGGTTGTGTTGGGGGTGCTTTATTTCAATAAAATATTTTATCTATATCTTTGTCTTTTTCTTTTCAAATTTTATTACTACCACTTTAGTAATGGCCGCTGTCTGAGTGACAACATCCATTACTAAGGCGAGGCTTAGTGTTAGCCGGTGCAGAGGCTAACACTAACCACCATTATTACCCCGGTACCCACCACCACCAGGGGTGCCGGGAAGAGCCAGGTACGATCCAGTACCCGACCATCTGTTGTGATGGTCGGGTACTGGGGCGGCCGCAGGCTGGTATTATGAGGCTGGGAAGGGCCAAAAACAGTGGACCTTCCCACCCTTTTAATGCTAGGCTGCTGCTGCTGTGTTGTATCTGGCTGGTTATAAAAGTGGGGGGGACCCCCACGTCATTTTTTTTTTATTATTTATTTATTTTTAATTTTTTTTTAAAAAGACATGGGGTTCCACCCAATTTATCATAACCAGCCACATACAACACAGTGTTATTAGCCTGGGAATGGACAAAACCAGTGGCCCTTCCCACCCATGTAATGCCAGACTGCTGCGGCCTTGTATATGGCTGGTTATTAAAAATGTGGGGGACCCGTCTATTGCTAAATTTGTTAAATTCCAAAAAAAAAACGACGTGGGGGTCCCCCCATTTTTATAACCAGCTCGATACAACACAGCAGCAGCAGCCTAGCATTACAAGGGTGGGAAGGTCCACTGTTTTTGGCCCTTCCCAGCCTCATAATACCAGCCTACGGCCGCCCCAGTACCCGACCATCACAACAGATGGTCGGGTACTGGATCGTACCAAGCTCTTCCCGGCACCCCTGGTGGTGGTGGGTACCGGGGTAATAATGGGTGGTTAGTGCTAGCCTCTGCACCGGCTAACACTAAGTACCGCCTTAATAATGGACGCTGTCAATCAGCCACTGCCATTATCTAGGCACTAATAAAGTTTTAAAAAAAACACAAAGACAATTCTTTTTTATTGAAATAAGAAATCCCCAACAAAACCCTCGTTAACCATTTTATTAAAATTTTCAAAAAACGTAGATCTACGCAGTAGTCCAACGAATCGAAGACGTAGTCCAATCGGTACATCAAAATCTGCAACAACATAAAAAAACAGTTATCAATGTGAACAATAACAATACTTCTACTCACCTACACACATATATACACGCACACACACACAAACAACCATACACAAACACACACATATACACAAACACACATATACACACATATAAACAAACACACCCATATATACACAAACACACACATAAACACACACCCATATACACAAACACACACATATACAAACACACACACACATCTACACACAAACATATATACAAATACACCCATATATACACAAACACACCCATATACACACATATACACAAACACACACATATACAAAAACACACACACACAAACATCTACACACAAACATCTACACATACACCCATATATACACAAACACATATACACAAACACACCCATATATACACAAACACACCCATATACACACATATACACAAACACACACATATACAAAAACACACACACACAAACATCTACACACAAACATCTACACATACACCCATATATACACAAACACATATACACAAACACACCCATATATACACAAACACACCCATATACACACATATACACAAACACACACATATACAAAAACACACACACACAAACATCTACACACAAACATCTACACATACACCCATATATACACAAACACATATACACAAACACACCCATATATACACAAACACACATAAACATAAACACACATATAAAAACAAAAACAGACAAAGACACATACCCAAACACACACACTGTTTCTTTTAAATGCTGCTGGGGAACCCGCTCGATCCACTATATAAGGCTGCGCTACAGTGCAGCATTTAAAAGAAACAGGATCCTGACCTGTCCATAGAGTTTAAGGCAGCACAGAGTATTTCAGGAGATGAGCGTGCAGATTCAGTGCTGCTGTGAACTCTGCTCTTACCATTACGTAGCTCTCAGTCTGTTACCTCTCCTCCACTTCTGTCCTCAAGAACACCTTCACATGATTGGCAAGTCACCACGTAATGGTAAGAGCAGAGTTCACAGCAGCACAGAGTATTTCAGGAGATGAGCGTGTGGATCTTGTGCGGGGTGGTGACTTGCCAATCATGTGAAGGTGTTATTGAGGACAGGAGTGGAGGAGAGGTAACAGACTGAGAGCTACGTAATGGTAAGAGCAGAGTTCACAGCAGCACTGAATCTGCACGCTCATCTCCTGAAATACTCTGTGCTGCCTTAAACTCTGTGGACAGGTCAGGATCCTGTTTCTTTTAAATGCTGCACTGTAGCGCAGCCTTATATAGTGGATCGAGCGGGTTCCCTAGCAGCATTTAAAAGAAACAGGATCCTGACCTGTCCACAGAGTTTAAGGCAGCACAGAGTATTTCAGGAGAGGAGCACGGCTGGCCACAGGCAGCCGGTCGTTTTTCCAAGCCGTGCTCCCATTATGCACACGACCGTAAAAACACCCGTTATTGCGGGTCGTAATTACGACCCGCAATAACGGGCTCATAGACTTCTGTTACCCACAGGTACCTTCCCGTTTTCTCACGGGAAGGTGCCCGTGCCGTTAAAAAAAATAGAACATGTTCTATTTTTCTATTTTACGGGCCGTGCTGCTATAAAATTTAGGGTATGTTCACGCGACAGCGTCCGTAACGGCTGAAATTACGGGGATGTTTCCGCCTGAAAACATCCCCGTAATTTCAGCCGTAGCGGCATGTGCAGGCGTTTGAACGCCGCGTCCATTACGGACGTAATTGGCGCTGCTATTCATTGGAGTCAATGAATAACGGCTCCAATTACGGCCAAAGAAGTGACAGGTCACTTCTTTGACGCGGGCGTCTATTTACGCGCCGTCATTTGACAGCGGCGCGTAAATATACGCCTCGTGTGAACAGACAAACGTCTGCCCATTGCTTTCAATGGGCAGATGTTTGTCAGCGCTATCGAGGCGCTTTTTTCGGGCGTAATTCGGGGCAAAAAATCCCGAATTACATCCATAATTAGTGCGTGTGAACACAGGGTATGTTCACACGCACTAATTACGGACGTAAAATAGCGCCTCGATAGCGCTGACAAACATCTGCCCATTGAAAGCAATGGGCAGACGTTTGTCTGTTCACACGAGGCATAATTGGAGCCATTATTCATTGACTCCAATGAATAGCAGCGCCAATTACGTCCGTAATGGACGCGGCGTTCAAGCGCCTGCATATGCCGTAACGGCTGAAATTACGGGGATGTTTTCAGGCGAAACATCCCCGTAATTTCAGCCGTAACGGACGCTGTCGTGTGAACATACCCTTATAATGACAGCACGGCTCGTAAAAGCGGCCGGCTGCCCGTGGCCGGCCGTGCTCGTAATTACGAGTCGTAATTACGAGCACGACCCGTAAAATAAAAAAATAGAACATGTTCTATCTTTTTAACGGCACGGGCACCTTCCCGTGAGAAAACGGGAAGGTACCCATGGCTAACAGAAGTCTATGGGCCCGCTATTTCGGGTCGTAATTACGACCCTTAATAACGGGTGTTTTTACGGTCGTGTGCATGAGGCCCCGTAATGACGGGTGGCTACATGTGTGCACCCGTCATTACGGCAGCGTTGCTAGGCGACGTCAGTAAATAGTCACTCTTCAGGGTGCTGAAAGAGTTAACTGATCGGCAGTAACTGTTTCAGCACCCTGGACAGTGACTACCGTTCACAATATAGAGTACCTGTAAAAAAAAAAAGACGTTCATACTTACCGGGAACTCCCTGCTTCCTCCAGTCCGGTCTCCTGGCCGTTGCCTTGGTGACGCGTCCCTCGCGACATCCGGCCCGACATTCCTTGATGACGATGCAGCCCATGTGAGCGCTGCAGCCAATCACGGGCTGCAGAGGCCTCTGCAGCCAATCACGGGCTGCTGCGTCAGAAAAGAAGGTCGGAATGGAGGAAGAAGAGGGACTCGTCCGCAAGACAACGACCAGGTACGTATGAAATGCTTTTTATTTTATTTTTAATCAGCAGCCTCTTTTCTCTATCAGTGATTGATAGAGACAAGTGGCTGCCGATTTGTATAATATTTTTGACCGGGTTCGGTCAAAACGGGTTCGGCCGAACCCGGTGAAGTTCGGATTCGCTGCGAACCGAACTTTTCCGGAAGTTCGGACCGAAACCGGGTTCGGTTGTCCCGGTTCGCTCATCTCTAATCCTAGCCAAGGATGTAAAATATCCCCAAAAAATGGACTATCATGACCAGAGGTCCATATTTTCCACATATATTAAATATACATAAATTAGTATACAATTCGGTTTTTCAAAAAGAGAATAGGATTGAGGGTATGGGACGTTTTTTTATTAAATCTGGACTATAGTTCAGTGTTGTAAAAAAACGTAATCAATTGATATACTGTATCGCTATGGTCTATGTGCGACATTACATAAAAAGCATATAGTCATGTTTTGGAGCTAAACAGACGGAAGGTTGATTCATTGGATAGGCACGATCTCTTAGGTGGGAAACTGAAGAAAAGAAAGTCCGATTACCCCTTATTTCGACTTTTTCCTCACTAAGCTCACAAATTGGTGAAATTCTGAGGAGGGATTGGAAATTCTTGAGTAGAGCCTTCCCAAATATAACTGAATTCCAGGACAGACCTATGATGGCCTACAGAAGAGGCAAATCAATTTAAAATATGGTTGTCAAAGCGGATATCGGGTCTAATCGAAAGAGTCTGATGTTTCAGGTACCTCCCAAAGATGGCTGCTACCCCTGCTTGGGATGCAATATATGTATAGTATGATCAAGGGTGGCTCCTTTAACCATCCTCAAACTGGTAGAGTAATACACATTAAGGGCTTTTTTACATGTCAATCCTCCTTTTGTGATTTACCTTCTGAGCTGTCCTTGTGGTTTACACTATGTTGGTGAAACAACAACGGAATTGCGCCTCAGGTTGAGAAATCATAAATCAAATATTAAAATAAAGAGACAGGATTTGCCAGTGTCGAGACATTTTGCCGAAAAAAACCATACTGTGTCGCAATTGAGGTTCAGAATCATTGATTCTGTGCCTCAGTTGAGACGTGGTGGTGATAGGGGGTTGGTTCTCAAAAGAAAAGAGCTGGAGTGGATCTATAGGTTAGAGACTATGTCTCCAAAGGGATTAACCCCTTAGTGACCACTAATACGCCTTTTTACGTCGGTCACTAATGGGCTTTAGGCTAGGCTGACGCCTTTTCACGTCAGCCTAGTCTAAGTCCTGCACGGGTCTCCCGTGCAGGCAGGAGCCGGGGCTCTGCTGTCTGATGACAGCTGAGCTCCTGCTCCAACGCCCGCGATCTAAGTTTACTTCGATCGCGGCCGTTTAACCCGTTAAATGCCGCCGTCAATAGCGACCGCGGCATTTAACTTTGTTTACAGAGGGAGTGCACACCCTCTGTCACCCATCGGCGGCCCGCGAATGCAATCGCGGGTCTCCGATGGCGTGTCATGGCAGCCGGGGGCCTGATAAAAGCCCCCAGGTCTGCCCTGGACATATTCCTGTTAGGACGCGCCGGAGGCACGTCCTAACAGATTGCCTGTCAGATTTACACTGACAGGCAATAATGCTCTGGTATACGAAGTATACCAGAGCATTATAGCAGCGATCGGAACATCGCACAGTAAAGTCCCCTAGTGGGTCTAATAAAATCAGTCATCAAAGTGAAATAAAGATTATTAATAAACAGTACAGTAAAAAAATAAATAAAACCATTTTTTTCCATAAAAAGTGGTTTTATTTAGTAAAAGTGTAAAAAAATAAAAAAAGTACACATATGTGGTATTGCCGCGACCGTAATGACTCCATTAATAAAGTTAATATGTAATTTAAACCGCAAGGTGAACACCGTAAAAAAAAAAACGCAAAAAAACATGGCGAAATTGCAATTTTTTTCCATTGCCCCCCAAAAAAGTCATAATAAAAATGAATCAATAAGTCCCATGCACCCCAAAACAGTACCAATCAAAACTACGTCTTGTCCCGCAGAAAACAAGCCCAAAAAATCACTACATTGATGGAAAAATAAAAAAGTTACGGCTCTTGGAAAGCGTCGATGCAAAAACAAATAATTTTAGTTCAAAAGTGTTTTTATTGTGCAAAAGTCGTAAAACATAAAAAAACCTCTACATATGTGGTATTGCCGTAATCGTACCGACCCATAGAATAAAGGTAACATGTTATTTACGTCGCATAGTGAACGGCGTCAATTTAAAAACGCATAGAACAATGGCGGAATTTCAGGTTTTTTTTATAATCCCCCCCAAAAAGGTTAATAAAAGTTAATATAAAAATTATATGTACCCAAAAATGGTGCCATTAAAAAGCACAACTAATCCCGCAAAAAACAAGTCCTCATACAGCTATGTAGACGAAAAAATAAAAACGTTATAGCTCTTTGAATGCGACTATAGAAAAACGAATAAAATAGCTTGGTCATTAAGGCCTAAAATGGGCTGGTCACTAAGGGGTTAAACATAGAATATCCCTATGGCCCACATATTTAATGTAGTGGGGGGTAACTTGCCCGGGAACCTGGGGGCTTTTTGTACGGCCTTCGTTCTCTTTGGTGTAGTTTGTGTTACATGTATAAAAGCTTTTGGAGTCTTATTTTGACTCCTTATTTATAGGTGATGTTTTAATGAATTGTATTTTTTGTACATTTATAAATATTGTTTGGTAATAATTTTCTTTGTTTCTTTTTTTACACTTCCAGATACACTTTTTTCAAGCACTGTGAAGGATGATGGAAGGCAGCAGAGGCTTTTCTATTGGGACTGTTGATTCTTGAAATTGAAATATTCAACTATATGCTTTTTATGTAATGTCGCACATAGACCATAGCGATACAGTATATCAATTGATTACGTTTTTTTACAACACTGAACTATAGTCCAGATTTAATAAAAAAATGTCCCATACCCTCAATCCTATTCTCTTTTTGAAAAACCGAATTGTATACTAATTTATGTATATTTAATATATGTGGAACATATGGACCTCTGGTCATGATAGTCCATTTTTTGGGGATATTTTACATCCTTGGCTAGGATGACAGTAATGCTACCAGTCCTTCTAGTTGTTCCAAAGGTGACTATAGTCACATTACAGGCTAATAGGATTTGAGTGTTCTCAAATTCTGTGGTTTTAAAGAGTATGGGGTTCTTCATAGACCATTTTTCTTTCTGACTATGGGCACTGTGCTGCAGAATCCATTAGCCTCGCATGATGATGCATCACAGTTCCTATCTAAACTCTTGGACTTTGTTCTGTTGTAAAAACTATATGTCTACACTATTTACATAAATACTCTTGACCTGCGTCGACACTGGCGCCTGCGCATTGGGATTGGAACGCAAGTTCCGTTTCCGCGCATGCGCAGTTACGACCACTCTGTCTGATGCGTTCCACCGGATTGAACATCCGGTTTGGACGCCGTCTTGGAGCATGCGCAGTTGATGCGCGCGGACTGTATACGCTGGCTATGCTGACATCACAGATGGACTGCTAACTGTAAGTCTATTGATTCTCACCTGAATATAATTGGCCCCTGCCTCCTTCCTAATCATTCTAATTGCTCTTATTGTCATTGTTTATGACGCTTGTACACTATTTATATATATGAAACACTGCCTATGGTCGGCTTCTTAGAGATAAAGATATACACTCTTGTAATATTGTTTGTAATTTGTTGTGAAATCTTCATTTATATGTATATAATGGGAATTGTACTGCTATTAGCGTGATTGCTGGATAATGTATGCGCCCCCTATTTATACCGGACACCATTGTTAGTTTGTGATGGCTTGAGAAAGGTTCCTGTTGAACCGAAACGTTGCTGTTATTTCTTGAGGTGAATAAATCCACCCTGTTTTTCATCTGCCTTGAAGTCCTGGTGCCGTTACTATATTCTATGCTGGTATCTATCTAAAAAGTAGGGGAATTGATTCATCCCCTGGTGATGAGCACATGGCCTGATTTCCTTGATCTGTAGAATGCTGTGTTCTACTCGGACTGTGTGTGTGTGTGTGTGTGTGTGTGTGTATATATATATATAGTCAGCCGTCAGTTGTGGTGGGGGGGGGGGATATATATATATATATATATATATATATATAGTGAAGGAAATAAGTATTTGATCACCTGCTGATTTTGGAAGTTTGCCCACTGTCAAGGAAATGAACAGTCTAGAATTTTTAGGCTAGGTTAATTTTACCAGTGAGAGATAGATTATATTTTAAAAAAAAAACTGAAAATCACATTGTCAAAATGATATATATTTATTTGCATTGTGCACAGAGAAATAAGTATTTGATCCCTTTGGCAAACAAGACTTAATACTTGGTGGCAAAACCCTTGTTGGCAAGCACAGCAGTCAGACGTTTTTTGTAGTTGATGATGAGGTTTGCACACACGTTAGATGGCATTTTGGCCCACTCCTCTTTGCAGATCATCTGTAAATCATTAAGAGTTCGAGGCGGTCGCTTGACAAGTCGTATCTTCAGCTCCCTTCATAAGTTTTCGATGGGATTAAGGTCTGCAGACTGGCTAGGCCACTCCATGACCTTAATGTGCTTCTTTTTGAGCCACTCCTTTGTTGCCTTGGCTGTATGTTTCGGGTCATTGTCGTGCTGGAAGACCCAGCCACGAGCCATTTTTAATGTCCTGGTGGAGGGAAGGAGGTTGTCACTCAGGATTTGACGGTATATGGCTCCATCCATTCTCCCATTGATGCGGTGAAGTATTCCTGTGCCCTTAGCAGAGAAACACCCCCAAAACATAATGTTTCCACCTCCATGCTTGACAGTGGGGACGGTGTTCTTTGGGTCATAGGCAGCATTTCTCTTCCTCCAAACACAGCGAGTTGAGTTAATGCCAAAGAGCTCAATTTTAGTCTCATCTGACCACAGCACCTTCTCCCAATCACTCTCAGAATCATCCAGATGTTCATTTGCAAACTTCAGACGGGCCTGTACATGTGCCTTCTTGAGCAGGGGGACCTTGCGGGCACTGCAGGATTTTAATCCATTACGGCGTAATGTGTTACCAATGGTTTTCTTGGTGACTGTGGTCCCAGCTGCCTTGAGATCATTAACAAGTTCCCCCCGTGTAGTTTTCGGCTGAGCTCTCACATTCCTCAGGATCAAGGATACCCCACGAGGTGAGATTTTGCATGGAGCCCCAGATCGATGTGGATTGACAGTCATTTTGTATGTCTTCCATTTTCTTACTATTGCACCAACAGTTGTCTCCTTCTCACCCAGCGTCTTACTTATGGTTTTGTAGCCCATTCCAGCCTTGTGCAGGTCTATGATCTTGTCCCTGACATCCTTAGAAAGCTCTTTGGTCTTGCCCATGTTGTAGAGGTTAGAGTCAGACTGATCATTGAGTCTGTGGACAGGAGTCTTTTATACAGGTGACCATGTAAGAGCTGTCTATAATGCCGGCACCAAGGTGATTTGGAGCGTGTAACTGGTCTGGAGGAGGCTGAACTCTTAATGGTTGGTCGGGGGTCACATACTTATTTCTCTGTGCACAATGCAAATAAATATATATAAGTTTGACTATGTGATTTTCTGTTTTTGTTTTTTTATATAATCTATCTCTCACTGGTAAAATTAACCTAGCCTAAAAATTCTAGACTGTTCATGACTTTGACAGTGGGCAAACTTACAAAATCAGCAAGGGATCAAATACTTATTTCCTTCACTGTATATATATATATATATATATATATATATATATATATACACTACCATTCAATAGTTTAGGGTCACTTAGAAATTTCCTTATTTTTGCAAGAAAAGCCCAGTTTTTGTCAATGAAGATAACATTAAATGAATCAGAAATCCACTCTATACATTGTTAATGTGATAAATGACTATTCTAGCTGCAAACGTCTGGAGGAGAAAATTATTATTTCACATAAAAATCATTATTTCTAACCTTGTCAATGTCTTGACTATATTCTCTAATCATTTTGCAACTCATTTGATAAATTATAGTGTGAGTTTTCATGTAAAACACAAAATTGTCTGGGTGCCCCCAAGCTTTTGAACGGTAGTGCATATATATATATAGTCAGGGGTCAGTAGTGGGGGGGGGGGGGTTATGTGTATATATAGTCAGGGGTCAGTAGTGGGAGGTTATATATATATATATATATATATATATATATATATATATCGTCAGGTTTCAGTAGAGGGGGGGGTTATATATATATATATATATATATAGTCAGGGGTCAGTAGTGGGGGGTTATATATATAGTCAGTGGTGGGAGGTTAGTCCGGGGTCAGTAGTGGGGGGTTACTCAGGAGTCAGTGGTGGGGTGATCATATATAGTAAGTTAGGTGTAAGCACTGGGGGGGGGGGGTATGTATACTAAGCCTGGGCTCGTCCATCGTCCAGGTACCTCTTTGTCTTCCATCTTTACTTGGCTTATTCTGGGAATCAATATTTTGGGAATCACAAGGAAATGAATTGGAGCCTGAGGAGCAACGTCCCGAAATGCCAAACACTGTAAGAGAGGACGGAGGTCATCGGGCGGTCAGCGGGTGCATGGAGTCCAGGAGAAAGTGGTTTGGTCAATACCTGGTCATCCTCATAGATGATATCTGCAGGAAGACTCCTGTCCAGGATCCGAGAAAAAATGGTGGGTGAGGCCCCCTGAGCTGCCGCCCCCTGTGCCCTCTGCACCTCATCACTGGCACAATATGGTCGCTGAGAAAACAGAGAAGAAGCAGTAAGAAGACCAGGCCGGAGTACAGAGGAAACGTCTCCTTCCAGCATCGCCGGACCGCCGCAGAGCTGGTAACCCCCGGCCAACTCCAGAGGAACAATGTTCTCCGTAGACGTGACTTCACGCATATTGTTAGTCCGGCCTCAGCATCACAACGGGGATCATGTCAGGACTTTGGCTAGGACATTCCAAAACCTCTCTCTAGTTTTGTTGGAGCCATTTAGAGGGGGACTTGGGACTATTGTCTTGCTCCATAAATCCAATTGTGCTTGACCTTGACCCGACATTCTGCTTAAGATTCAGGTAGAGAATAGAATTCATCATTTTATCACTTACAAGAGGCAACAAATAATCCCACACCATCGCACCACCACCTCACCATAACACACCACTACCACCACCCATCCCGCCACCATAACACCACCCCACCACCATCATGAAACCACGAACACCCATCGCACCACCCTGCCACCACCTCAATCGCTACACCATCACCCCACCACCATCATAAAACCACCATCATCACCCATCGCACCACCCTGCCACCATCACCCCACCACCATCATAAAACCACCACCATCGCACCATCACCCCACCACCATCGCAGCATCACCCCACCGCCATCACCCATCCCACCACCATCGCACCATCACCCCACCACCATTAAAAAAACACCACCATCACCCATCGCACCACCCTGCCACCATCATAAAACCACCACCATCACCCATCCCACCACCCTGTCACCAGGGCACCATCACCCCCACCACCATAAAAAAACACCACCATCACCCATCGTACCACCATCACCCCACCACCATCATCATCATAAAACCACCACCATCGCACCATCACCCCACCATCATAAAACCACCACCATCACCCATCCCACCACCCTGTCACCAGCGCACCATCACCCCACCACCATCATAAAACCACCACCATCACCCATCGCAACACACCGCCCCCATGGCACCACCACCACGCCAACACCATAGTTGCACCGCCACCATCATCGCAACACCATCACCCCGCCTCCACCTCAATCATGACACCATCACGTTGCCACCATCATAAAACCACCACCATCACCCATCGCACTGCCACCACCATCGCACCACCCCGCCACAATCACACCACCAGCACGCCGCCACCACATCATCATCACACCACCACAATCATCGCTACACCATTACCCCACCACCACCATCATCACACCACCATCGCACTACCACCATCATCGCACCACCACCACAATCGCTACACCATCACAGCACCACCATCGCACCACCACCACGATCATCGTCGCACCATCACCATCATTGCACCATCACAGCACCACCATAATCGCTACACCATCACAGCACCACCATCGCACCACCACCACGATCATCGCACCATCACACCACTACCAATATCGCTACACCATCACCCCACCACCATCATCGCACCACCACCATCATCATCATCGCACCATCACCGCACCATCACACCAACACCCCAATCGCTACACCATCATCATCGCAGCACCGCCACCACCATCATCATCATCATCATCATCATCACCACCATCATCGCACCATCACACCAACACCACAATCGCTACACCATTACCCCACCACCATTTGGATGATGCACTTATTGTGAAATGGGGTCTTCGCTTTACCCCAATGGGTCCCATGCATTACAAAAAGTTACACTTTCCACATTACACAGCCCACAGAACATTATCTCAAAACACAGCAAGATGTTTTTTGGTAAATGTGAGCGGAGCCTCTTGGTTAGCGGTGGTTTTCGCCCACAAGTGCGGAAAAGGTTCAGCAGCATCAGGAGAAGTTTATTTTTTTTAATATTATTTTTCTTTTGCCCAGTCTCTTTCTAATGGTTGGATATTGAGTTTCTGTGAGGACTGCAGTCTCTTGGATGTTCATCTGTGGGGACCTCCTGGATAAGTTGTTGATACGATCTTGGAGATATTTTGGGAGGCCGGACACTTCTGGGAAGAGTCCCCAATGCTCCAAGTATTCCCTATTTAGAGATGATGGCATTCACCGTGGTTAGATGGAGTCCCCGATCCTTGGGTGTAATAAACAGGAAGTGGACGACTTGAACTGTTGGCTGATCACATTAGCGGACTTTAGGGTTTGGTTACCACATGGTCCAGATGCTCCTCATTCCATGCGCTCTGTGCAGCAAAGCATACGTGTGTGGGCAAGTACTTGGGACTTCCGGTTGGTGATGTCACACTCATCTGTGACTATATAATCCATGTGGTTATCTAAAAATAAGTTTCTGCGCGTCCGGCTCTAGGGGCAAGGGAGGGGCGCGTCCGGCTCCAAGGGCAAGGGAGGGGCGCGTCCGGCTCTAAGGGGCAAGGGAGGGGCGCGTCCGGCTCTAAGGGGCAAGGGAGGGGCGCGTCCGGCTCTAAGGGGCAAGGGAGGGGCGCGTCCGGCTCTAAGGGGCAAGGGAGGGGCGCGTCCGGCTCTAGGGGCAAGGGAGGGGCGCGTCCGGCTCTAGGGGCAAGGGAGGGGCGCGTCCGGCTCTAGGGGCAAGGGAGGGGCGCGTCCGGCTCTAGGGGCAAGGGAGGGGCGCGTCCGGCTCTAGGGGCAAGGGAGGGGCGCGTCCGGCTCTAGGGGCAAGGGAGGGGCGCGTCCGGCTCTAGGGGCAAGGGAGGGGCGCGTCCGGCTCTAGGGGCAAGGGAGGGGCGCGTCCGGCTCTAGGGGCAAGGGAGGGGCGCGTCCGGCTCTAGGGGCAAGGGAGGGGCGCGTCCGGCTCTAGGGGCAAGGGAGGGGCGCGTCCGGCTCTAGGGGCAAGGGAGGGCGCCTCCGGCTCTAGGGGCAAGGGAGGGCGCCTCCGGCTCTAGGGGAAAGGGAGGGCGCGTCCGGCTCTAGGGGAAAGGGAGGGCGCGTCCGGCTCTAGGGGAAAGGGAGGGCGCGTCCGGCTCTAGGGGAAAGGGAGGGCGCGTCCGGCTCTAGGGGAAAGGGAGGGCGCGTCCGGCTCTAGGGGAAAGGGAGGGCGCGTCCGGCTCTAGGGGAAAGGGAGGGCGCGTCCGGCTCTAGGGGAAAGGGAGGGCGCGTCCGGCTCTAGGGGAAAGGGGTGGCGCGTCCAGCTCTAGGGGAAAGGGGTGGCGCGTCCAGCTCTAGGGGAAAGGTGGCGCGTCCGCTCTAGGGATGCATTTACACGTTGTGGATCTGTTGCTTGTTTGCCATGTCGCGGGCCAAAAAAACCATCACAAAACCGCATGAGAACCCAAAAAACCATGAGGTGTGGACATGATCTGAGCCCAATTATCAATTACATTCGGCTAATAAGTGGACTAAGCCGTTAAGGGGCAAGTACTTTTTTTTTTACATCTGGAGAGTTGGTTTCAGGAGCTTTTTTCCTTCAATGAGTTGATCATTTACAAACTGTATCTCGTGGTTACTCAGGTCTTTGTCTTCTATAAAAATTTGGAAGATCTAAAACAATGAAGCGTTAAAAATCTGCAAAAATAGAAGAAATGAAGCCAGTGACTGCAGTCCAGGGATATTACGGTCCATCGGTGTATATATAGTCCCCGGCACAAGGTTTTTGTGTTGAGCAGTGATCTGTAGAAGCTGAAATACAAACGGTGCAGACCGTATATAATCCATGGGAAGGGCACGTGCTCCGTGTGGGAGACAAAAGGTCGTCTGGTCACTATACAAGTTGTAAAGTGCCATACTGGTGCTGTAAATTAGATCCATCTGATGTCATGCAGCATATAAGAAAAGTATCTCCACCCATCATACCGGATGGGGGACGTTGTATGCTCCTGCCACCGGCTACTGCTCTTAGTCCTGCACTTCAGTTACTGGCAACGTATAACGTCTCCTCACAATTAGTCGGTGACTACAGTGAACGTCCCGTTGAGTGTTGACTGTATATCCGGACAGGAGATTCTGTATGAATGACCACCATAGTTTTATCATGACAGGAGAACTGCTGAAGGTCTCTTCTTCTTAAAGGGACATTATACCAAGTAAGAAAATACATACCTTATGTTATATTAATATTAAGGACTTTCACCAGCATCACCCTCTCACCTGCTGCAGAGTCCGTGGATAACCCAATGACGAGTGAAATGTTCCCGCACATCTTACTGCAAAGCTGGTGTACAGCACCCTCAACAATGGAGGAACGGCCATAACTAGAAGAAAAAACATAGAAAAAACAGCTCTACAGGTACAATAACGGGGTAAAAGACCTCACCAAAGATCAGAGACATGGGACAACTAGGGACAATACTGTAGATCAGAGACCTCAAAGATCAGAGCCACGGGACAACTAGGGAAAATACTGTAGATCAGTGGACAATGATAGACCTCACCATAAATCATAGACATAGGACAACTAGAGACATTACTGCAGATCAGAGGATAATGATAGATCTCCCCATAGATCATATACATAGGACAACTAGAGACATTACTGCAGATCAGAGGATAATGATAGACCTCACCATAGATCATATACATAGGACAACTAGAGACATTACTGTAGATGAGAGGACAATGATAGATCTCACCATAGATCATAGACATAGGACAACTAGAGACATTACTGTAGATAAGAGGATAATGATAGATCTCACCATAGATCATAGACATAGGACAACTAGAGACATTACTGTAGATCTGAGGACAATGATAGACCTCACCATAGATCATAGACATAGGACAACTAGAGACATTACTGTATATCAGAGGATAATGATAGACCTCACCATAGATCATAGACATAGGACAACTAGAGACATTACTGTAGATCAGAGGATAATGATAGACCTCACCATAGATCATAGACATAGGACAACTAGAGACATTACTGTAGATCAGAGGACAATGATAGATCTCACCATAGATCATAGACATAGGACAACTAGAGATATTACTGTAGATCAGAGGATAATGATGGATCTCACCATAGATCATAGACATAGGACAACTAGAGACATTACTGTAGAGCAGAGGATAATAATAGATCTCACCATAGATCATAGACATAGGACAACTAGAGACATTACTGCAGATCAGAGGACAATGATAGATTTCACCATAGATCATAGACATAGGACAACTAGAGCCATTACTGCATATCAGAGGATAATGATAGATCTCACCATAGATCATAGACATAGGACAACTAGAGGCATTACTGTAGATCAGAGGATAATGATAGATCTCACCATAGATCATAGACATAGGACAACTAGAGACATTACTGTAGATCAGAGGATAATGATAGATATCACCATAGATCATAGACATAGGACAACTAGAGACATTACTGTAGATCAGAGGATAATGATAGACCTCACCATAGATCATAGACATAGGACAACTAGAGACATTACTGTAGAGCAGAGGATAATGATAGATCTCACCATAGATCATAGACATAGGACAACTAGAGACATTACTGTAGATCAGAGGATAATGATAGACCTCACCATAGATCATAGACATAGGACAACTAGAGACATTACTGCAGATCAGAGGATAATGATAGATTTCACCATAGATCATAGACATAGGACAACTAGAGACATTACTGCAGATCAGAGGACAATGATGGACCTTACCATAGATCATAGACATAGGACAACTAGAGACATTACTGTAGAGCACAGGATAATGATAGATATCACCATAGATCATAGACATAGGACAACTAGAGACATTACTGTAGATCAGAGGACAATCATAGATCTCACCATAGATCATAGACATAGGACAACTAGAGCCATTACTGTAGATCAGAGGATAATGATAGACCTCACCATAGATAATAGACATAGGACAACTAGAGACAATACTGTAGATCAGAGACCTCAAAGATCAGAGCCACGGGACAACTAGGGAAAATACTGTAGATCAGTGGACAATGATAGACCTCACCATAAATCATAGACATAGGACAACTAGAGACATTACTGCAGATCAGAGGCTAATGATAGATCTCCCCATAGATCATATACATAGGACAACTAGAGACATTACTGCAGATCAGAGGATAATGATAGACCTCACCATAGATCATATACATAGTACAACTAGAGACATTACTGTAGATGAGAGGACAATGATAGATCTCACCATAGATCATAGACATAGGACAACTAGAGACATTACTGTAGATCAGAGGATAATGATAGACCTCACCATAGATCATAGACATAGGACAACTAGAGACATTACTGTAGATCAGAGGACAATGATAGATCTCACCATAGATCATAGACATAGGACAACTAGAGACATTACTGTAGATCAGAGGATAATGATAGACCTCACCATAGATCATAGACATAGGACAACTAGAGACATTACTGAAGATCAGAGGACAATGATAGGTCTCACCATAGATCATAGACATAGGACAACTAGAGACATTACTGTTGATCAAAGGATAATGATAGATCTCACCATAGATCATAGGACAACTAGAGACATAACTGCAGATCAGAGGATAATGATAGGTCTCACCATAGATCATATATTTAGGACAACTAGAGACATTACTGTTGATCAGAGGATAATGATAGATCTCACCATAGATCATAGGACAACTAGAGACATAACTGCAGATCAGAGGATAATGATAGGTCTCACCATAGATCATAGACATAGGACAACTAGAGATATAATGTAGATCAGAGGACAATGATAGACCTCACCATAGATCATAGACATAGGACAACTAGAGACATTACTGTAGAGCAGAGGATAATGATAGATATCACCATAGATCATAGACATAGGACAACTAGAGACATTACTGTAGATCTGAGGACAATGATAGACCTCACCATAGATCATAGACATAGGACAACTAGAGACATTACTGTATATCAGAGGATAATGATAGACCTCACCATAGATCATAGACATAGGACAACTAGAGACATTACTGTAGATCAGAGGATAATGATAGACCTCACCATAGATCATAGACATAGGACAACTAGAGACATTACTGTAGATCAGAGGATAATGATGGATCTCACCATAGATCATAGACATAGGACAACTAGAGACATTACTGTAGATCAGAGGATAATGATGGATCTCACCATAGATCATAGACATAGGACAACTAGAGACATTACTGTAGAGCAGAGGATAATAATAGATCTCACCATAGATCATAGACATAGGACAACTAGAGACATTACTGCAGATCAGAGGACAATGATAGATTTCACCATAGATCATAGACATAGGACAACTAGAGCCATTACTGTAGATCAGAGGATAATGATAGGTCCCACCATAGATCATAGACATAGGACAACTAGAGACATTACTGCATATCAGAGGATAATGATAGATCTCACCATAGATCATAGACATAGGACAACTAGAGACATTACTGTAGATCAGAGGATAATGATAGATCTCACCATAGATCATAGACATAGGACAACTAGAGACATTACTGTAGATCAGAGGATAATGATAGATCTCACCATAGATCATAGACATAGGACAACTAGAGACATTACTGTAGATCAGAGGATAATGATAGACCTCACCATAGATCATAGACATAGGACAACTAGAGACATTACTGTAGATCAGAGGATAATGATAGATCTTACCATAGATCATAGACATAGGACAACTAGAGACATTACTGCAGATCAGAGGATAATGATAGATTTCACCATAGATCATAGACATAGGACAACTAGAGACATTACTGCAGATCAGAGGACAATGATGGACCTTACCATAGATCATAGACATAGGACAACTAGAGACATTACTGTAGAGCAGAGGATAATGATAGATATCACCATAGATCATAGACATAGGACAACTAGAGACATTACTGTAGATCAGAGGACAATCATAGATCTCACCATAGATCATAGACATAGGACAACTAGAGCCATTACTGTAGATCAGAGGATAATGATAGACCTCACCATAGATAATAGACATAGGACAACTAGAGACATTACTGTATATCAGAGGACAATGATAGACCTCACCATAGATCATAGACATAGGACAACTAGAGACATTACTGTAGAGCAGAGGATAATGATAGATCTCATAATAGATCATAGACATAGGACAACTAGAGACATTACTGCAGATCAGAGGATAATGATAGACCTCACCATAGATCATAGACATAGGACAACTAGAGACATTACTGTAGATCAGAGGATAATGATAGATCTCACCATAGATCATAGACATAGGACAACTAGAGACATTACTGCAGATCAGAGGATAATGATAGACCTCACCATAGATCATAGACATAGGACAACTAGAGACATTACTGCAGATCAGAGGATAATGATAGACCTCACCATAGATCATAGACATAGGACAACTAGAGACATTACTGCAGATCAGAGGATAATGATAGATCTCACCATAGATCATAGACATAGGACAACTAGAGACATTACTGCAGATCAGAGGATAATGATAGACCTCACCATAGATCATAGACATAGGACAACTAGAGACATTACTGTAGATCAGAGGATAATGATAGATCTCACCATAGATCATAGACATAGGACAACTAGAGACATTACTGTAGATCAGAGGATAATGATAGACCTCACCATAGATCATAGACATAGGACAACTAGAGACATTACTGTAGATCAGAGGATAATGATAGATCTCATAATAGATCATAGACATAGGACAACTAGAGACATTACTGCAGATCAGAGGATAATGATAGACCTCACCATAGATCATAGACATAGGACAACTAGAGACATTACTGCAGATCAGAGGATAATGATAAACCTCACCATAGTTTATAGACATAGGACAACTAGAGACATTACTGTAGATCAGAGGATAATGATAGATCTCACCATAGATCATAGACATAGGACAACTAGAGACATTACTGCAGATCAGAGGATAATGATAGACCTCACCATAGATCATAGACATAGGACAACTAGAGACATTACTGCAGATCAGAGGATAATGATAGACCTCACCATAGATCATAGACATAGGATAACTAGAGACATTACTGCAGATCAGAGGATAATGATAGATCTCACCATAGATCATCGACATAGGACAACTAGAGACATTACTGTAGATCAGAGGATAATGATAGACCTCACCATAGATCATAGACATAGGACAACTAGAGACATTACTGTAGATCAGAGGATAATGATAGACCTCACCATAGATCATAGACATAGGACAACTAGAGACATTACTGTATATCAGAGGATAATGATAGATCTCACCATAGATCATAGACATAGGACAACTAGAGACATTACTGCAGATCAGAGGATAATGATAGATCTCACCATAGATCATAGACATAGGACAACTAGAGACATTACTGCAGATCAGAGGACAATGATGGACCTTACCATAGATCATAGACATAGGACAACTAGAGACATTACTGTAGAGCAGAGGATAATGATAGATATCACCATAGATCATAGACATAGGACAACTAGAGACATTACTGTAGATCAGAGGACAATCATAGATCTCACCATAGATCATAGACATAGGACAACTAGAGCCATTACTGTAGATCAGAGGATAATGATAGACCTCACCATAGATAATAGACATAGGACAACTAGAGACATTACTGTATATCAGAGGACAATGATAGACCTCACCATAGATCATAGACATAGGACAACTATAGACATTACTGTAGAGCAGAGGATAATGATAGATCTCATAATAGATCATAGACATAGGACAACTAGAGACATTACTGCAGATCAGAGGATAATGATAAACCTCACCATAGTTTATAGACATAGGACAACTAGAGACATTACTGTAGATCAGAGGATAATGATAGACCTCACCATAGATCATAGACATAGGACAACTAGAGACATTACTGCAGATCAGAGGATAATGAGAGACCTCACCATAGATCATAGACATAGGACAACTAGAGACATTACTGCAGATCAGAGGATAATGATAGATCTCACCATAGATCATAGACCTAGGACAACTAGAGACATTACTGTAGATCAGAGGATAATGATAGATCTCACCATAGATCATAGACATAGGACAACTAGAGACATTACTGTAGATCAGAGGACAATGATAGATCTCACCATAGATCATATACATAGGACAACTAGAGACATTACTGCAGATCAGAGGATAATGATAGACCTCACCATAGATCATAGACATAGGACAACTAGAGACATTACTGCAGATCAGAGGATAATGATAGATCTCACCATAGATCATAGACCTAGGACAACTAGAGACATTACTGTAGATCAGAGGATAATGATAGATCTCACCATAGATCATAGACATAGGACAACTAGAGACATTACTGTAGATCAGAGGACAATGATAGATCTCACCATAGATCATATACATAGGACAACTAGAGACATTACTGTAGATCAGAGGATAATGATAGATCTCACCATAGATCATCGACATAGGACAACTAGAGACATTACTGTAGATCAGAGGATAATGATAGACCTCACCATAGATCATCGACATAGGACAACTAGAGACATTACTGTAGATCAGAGGATAATGATAGACCTCACCATAGATCATAGACATAGGACAACTAGAGACATTACTGTATATCAGAGGATAATGATAGATCTCACCATAGATCATAGACATAGGACAACTAGAGACATTACTGCAGATCAGAGGATAATGATAGATCTCACCATAGATCATAGACATAGGACAACTAGAGACATTACTGTAGATCAGAGGATAATGATAGATCTCACCATAGATCATAGACATAGGACAACTAGAGACATTACTGCAGATCAGATGATAATGATAGATCTCACCATAGATCATAGACATAGGACAACTAGAGACATTACTGCAGATCAGAGGATAATGATAGACCTCACCATAGATCATAGACATAGGACAACTAGAGACATTACTGTAGATCAGAGGATAATGATAGATCTCACCATAGATCATAGACATAGGACAACTAGAAACATTACTGTAGATCAGAGGACAATGATGGACCTCACCATAGATCATAGACATAGGACAACTAGAGACATTACTGTAGATCAGAGGATAATGATAGATCTCACCATAGATCATAGACATAGGACAAGTAGAGACATTACTGTAGAGCAGAGGATAATGATAGATCTCACCATAGATCATAGACATAGGACTAGAGATATTACTGTAGATCAGAGGATAATGATAGATCTCACCATAGATCATAGACATAGGACAACTAGAGACATTACTGCAGATCAGAGGATAATGATAGATCTCCCCATAGATCATAGACATAGGACTAGAGACATTACTGTAGATCAGAGGATAATGATAGATCTCACCATAGATCATAGACATAGCACAACTAGAGACATTACTGTAGATCAGAGGATAATGATAGACCTCACCATAGATCATAGACAGAGGACAACTAGAGACATTACTGTAGAGCAGAGGACAATGATAGATCTCACCATAGATCATAGACATAGCACAACTAGAGCCATTACTGCAGATCAGAGGATAATGATAGATCTCACCATAGATCATAGACATAGGACAACTAGAGACATTACTGTAGATCAGAGGATAATGATAGACCTCACCATAGACATAGGACAACTAGAGACATTACTGCAGATCAGAGGATAATGATAGATCTCACCATAGATCATAGACATAGGACTAGAGACATTACTGTAGATCAGAAGACAATGATAGATCTCACCATAGATCATAGACATAGGACAACTAGAGACATTACTGTAGATCAGAGGATAATGATAGATCTCACCATAGATCATAGACATAGGACAACTAGAGACAAAACTGCAGATCAGAGGATAATGATAGATATCACCATAGATCATAGACATAGGACAACTAGAGACATTACTGCAGATCAGAGAATAATGATAGATCTCACCATAGATCATAGACATAGGACAACTAGAGCCATTACTGCAGATCAGAGGATAATGATAGATCTCCCCATAGATCATAGACATAGGACTAGAGATATTACTGTAGATCAGAGGATAATGATAGACCTCACCATAGATCATAGACATAGGACAACTAGAGACATTACTGCAAATCAGAGGATAATGATAGATCTCCCCATAGATCATAGACATAGGACAACTAGAGACATTACTGCAGATCAGAGGACAATGACAGATCTCACCATAGATCATAGACATAGGACAACTAGAGACATTACTGTAGATCAGAGGATAATGATAGACCTCACCATAGATCATAGGACAACTAGAGACATAACTGCAGATCAGAGAATAATGATAGATCTCACCATAGATCATAGACATAGGACAACTAGAGACATTACTGTAGATCAGAGAACAATGATAGGTCTCACCATAGATCATAGACATAGGACAACTAGAGACATTACTGTAGATCAGAGGATAATGATAGACCTCACCATAGATCATAGACATAGGACAACTAGAGACATTACTGTTGATCAGAGGATAATGATAGATCTCACCATAGATCATAGGACAACTAGAGACATAACTGCAGATCAGAGGATAATGATAGATCTTACCATAGATCATAGACATAGGACAACTAGAGACATAACTGCAGATCAGAGGATAATGATAGATTTCACCATAGATCATAGACATAGGACAACTAGAGACATTACTGCGGATCAGAGGATAATGATAGACCTCACCATAGATAATAGACATAGGACAACTAGAGACATTACTGTAGAGCAGAGGATAATGATAGATCTCACAATAGATCATAGACATAGGACAACTAGAGACATTACTGCAGATCAGAGGATAATGATAGACCTCACCATAGATCATAGACATAGGACAACTAGAGACATTACTGCAGATCAGAGGATAATGATAGACCTCACCATAGATCATAGACATAGGACAACTAGAGACATTACTGCAGATCAGAGGACAATGATAGACCTCACCATAGATCATAGACATAGGACAACTAGAGACATTACTGCAGATCAGAGGACAATGATAGACCTCACCATAGATCATAGACATAGGACAACTAGAGACATTACTGCAGATCAGAGGATAATGATAGACCTCACCATAGATCATAGACATAGGACAACTAGAGACATTACTGTAGATCAGAGGATAATGATAGATCTCACCATAGATCATAGACATAGGACAACTAGAGACATTACTGCAGATCAGAGGATAATGATAGACCTCACCATAGATCATAGACATAGGACAACTAGAGACATTACTGTAGATCAGAGGATAATGATAGACCTCACCATAGATCATAGACATAGGACAACTAGAGACATTACTGTAGAGCAGAGGATAATGATAGATCTCATAATAGATCATAGACATAGGACAACTAGAGACATTACTGTAGATCAGAGGATAATGATAGATCTCACCATAGATCATAGACATAGGACAACTAGAGACATTACTGCAGATCAGAGGATAATGATAGATCTCACCATAGATCATAGACATAGGACAACTAGAGACATTACTGTAGATCAGAGGATAATGATAGACCTCACCATAGATCATAGACATAGGACAACTAGAGACATTACTGTAGATCAGAGGATAATGATAGATCTCACCATAGATCATAGACATAGGACAACTAGAGACATTACTGCAGATCAGAGGATAATGATAGACCTCACCATAGATCATAGACATAGGACAACTAGAGACATTACTGTAGATCAGAGGATAATGATAGACCTCACCATAGATCATAGACATAGGACAACTAGAGACATTACTGTAGAGCAGAGGATAATGATAGATCTCATAATAGATCATAGACATAGGACAACTAGAGACATTACTGCAGATCAGAGGATAATGATAGACCTCACCATAGATCATAGACATAGGACAACTAGAGACATTACTGCAGATCAGAGGATAATGATAGATCTCACCATAGATCATAGACATAGGACAACTAGAGACATTACTGTATATCAGAGGATAATGATAGACCTCACCATAGATCATAGACATAGGACAACTAGAGACATTACTGCAGATCAGAGGATAATGATAGACCTCACCATAGTTTATAGACATAGGACAACTAGAGACATTACTGCAGATCAGAGGATAATGATAGATCTCACCATAGATCATAGACATAGGACAACTAGAGACATTACTGTAGATCAGAGGATAATGATAGACCTCACCATAGATCATAGACATAGGACAACTAGAGACATTACTGTAGATCAGAGGATAATGATAGATCTCACCATAGATCATATACATAGGACAACTAGAGACATTACTGTAGATCAGAGGATAATGATAGACCTCACCATAGATCATAGACATAGGACAACTAGAGACATTACTGTAGATCAGAGGATAATGATAGACCTCACCATAGATCATAGACATAGGACAACTAGAGACATTACTGCAGATCAGAGGATAATGATAGATCTCACCATAGATCATAGACATAGGACAACTAGAGACATTACTGTAGATCAGAGGATAATGATGGATCTCACCATAGATCATAGACATAGGACAGCTAGAGACATTACTGCAGATCAGAGGACAATGATAGACCTCACCATAGATCATAGACATAGGACAACTAGAGACATTACTGCAGATCAGAGGATAATGATAGACCTCACCATAGATCATAGACATAGGACAACTAGAGACATTACTGTAGATCAGAGGACAATGATAGACCTCACCATAGATCATAGACATAGGACAACTAGAGACATTACTGCAGATCAGAGGACAATGATAGACCTCACCATAGATCATAGACACAGGACAACTAGAGACATTACTGCAGATCAGAGGATAATGATAGACCTCACCATAGATCATAGACATAGGACAACTAGAGACATTACTGTAGATCAGAGGATAATGATAGATCTCACCATAGATCATAGACATAGGACAACTAGAGACATTACTGCAGATCAGAGGATAATGATAGACCTCACCATAGATCATAGACATAGGACAACTAGAGACATTACTGTAGATCAGAGGATAATGATAGACCTCACCATAGATCATAGACATAGGACAACTAGAGACATTACTGTAGAGCAGAGGATAATGATAGATCTCACCATAGATCATAGACATAGGACAGCTAGAGACATTACTGTAGATCAGAGGACAATGATAGACCTCACCATAGATCATAGACATAGGACAACTAGAGACATTACTGCAGATCAGAGGACAATGATAGACCTCACCATAGATCATAGACATAGGACAACTAGAGACATTACTGCAGATCAGAGGACAATGATAGACCTCACCATAGATCATAGACATAGGACAACTAGAGACATTACTGTAGATCAGAGGATAATGATAGATCTCACCATAGATCATAGACATAGGACAACTAGAGACATTACTGCAGATCAGAGGATAATGATAGACCTCACCATAGATCATAGACATAGGACAACTAGAGACATTACTGTAGATCAGAGGATAATGATAGACCTCACCATAGATCATAGACATAGGACAACTAGAGACATTACTGTAGATCAGAGGATAATGATAGACCTCACCATAGATCATAGACATAGGACAACTAGAGACATTACTGTAGAGCAGAGGATAATGATAGACCTCACCATAGTTTATAGACATAGGACAACTAGAGACATTACTGTAGATCAGAGGATAATGATAGATCTCACCATAGATCATAGACATAGGACAACTAGAGACATTACTGCAGATCAGAGGATAATGATAGACCTCACCATAGATCATAGACATAGGACAACTAGAGACATTACTGTAGATCAGAGGATAATGATAGATCTCACCATAGATCATATACATAGGACAACTAGAGACATTACTGTAGATCAGAGGATAATGATAGACCTCACCATAGATCATAGACATAGGACAACTAGAGACATTACTGTAGATCAGAGGATAATGATAGACCTCACCATAGATCATAGACATAGGACAACTAGAGACATTACTGCAGATCAGAGGATAATGATAGATCTCACCATAGATCATAGACATAGGACAACTAGAGACATTACTGTAGATCAGAGGATAATGATGGATCTCACCATAGATCATAGACATAGGACAGCTAGAGACATTACTGCAGATCAGAGGACAATGATAGACCTCACCATAGATCATAGACATAGGACAACTAGAGACATTACTGCAGATCAGAGGATAATGATAGACCTCACCATAGATCATAGACATAGGACAACTAGAGACATTACTGTAGATCAGAGGACAATGATAGACCTCACCATAGATCATAGACATAGGACAACTAGAGACATTACTGCAGATCAGAGGACAATGATAGACCTCACCATAGATCATAGACATAGGACAACTAGAGACATTACTGCAGATCAGAGGACAATGATAGACCTCACCATAGATCATAGACATAGGACAACTAGAGACATTACTGCAGATCAGAGGATAATGATAGATCTCACCATAGATCATAGACATAGGACAACTAGAGACATTACTGTAGATCAGAGGATAATGATAGACCTCACCATAGATCATAGACATAGGACAACTAGAGACATTACTGTAGAGCAGAGGATAATGATAGATCTCAAAATAGATCATAGACATAGGACAACTAGAGACATTACTGCAGATCAGAGGATAATGATAGATCTCACCATAGATCATAGACATAGGACAACTAGAGACATTACTGCAGATCAGAGGATAATGATAGATCTCACCATAGATCATAGACATAGGACAACTAGAGACATTACTGCAGATCAGAGGATAATGATAGATCTCACCATAGATCATAGACATAGGACAACTAGAGACATTACTGCAGATCAGAGGATAATGATAGACCTCACCATAGATCATAGACATAGGACAACTAGAGACATTACTGTAGATCAGAGGATAATGATAGACCTCACCATAGATCATAGACATAGGACAACTAGAGACATTACTGTAGAGCAGAGGATAATGATAGATCTCACAATAGATCATAGACATAGGACAACTAGAGACATTACTGCAGATCAGAGGATAATGATAGACCTCACCATAGATCATAGACATAGGACAACTAGAGACATTACTGCAGATCAGAGGATAATGATAGACCTCACCATAGTTTATAGACATAGGACAACTAGAGACATTACTGTAGATCAGAGGATAATGATAGATCTCACCATAGATCATAGACATAGGACAACTAGAGACATTACTGCAGATCAGAGGATAATGATAGCCCTCACCATAGATCATAGACATAGGACAACTAGAGACATTACTGCAGATCAGAGGATAATGATAGACCTCACCATAGATCATAGACATAGGACAACTAGAGACATTACTGCAGATCAGAGGATAATGATAGATCTCACCATAGATCATAGACCTAGGACAACTAGAGACATTACTGCAGATCAGAGGACAATGATAGATCTCACCATAGATCATATACATAGGACAACTAGAGACATTACTGTAGATCAGAGGATAATGATAGATCTCACCATAGATCATAGACATAGGACAACTAGAGACATTACTGCAGATCAGAGGATAATGATAGATCTCACCATAGATCATAGACATAGGACAACTAGAGACATTACTGTAGATCAGAGGATAATGATAGACCTCACCATAAATCATAGACATAGGACAGCTAGAGACATTACTGCAGATCAGAGGACAATGATAGACCTCACCATAGATCATAGACATAGGACAACTAGAGACATTACTGCAGATCAGAGGATAATGATAGATCTCACCATAGATCATAGACATAGGACAACTAGAGACATTACTGTAGATCAGAGGATAATGATAGATCTCACCATAGATCATAGACATAGGACAACTAGAGACATTACTGTAGATCAGAGGATAATGATAGATCTCACCATAGATCATAGACATAGGACAACTAGAGACATTACTGTAGATCAGAGGATAATGATAGACCTCACCATAGATCATAGACATAGGACAACTAGAGACATTACTGCAGATCAGAGGATAATGATAGACCTCACCATAGATCATAGACACAGGACAACTAGAGACATTACTGTAGATCAGAGGATAATGATAGACCTCACCATAGATCATAGACATAGGACAACTAGAGACATTACTGTAGATCAGAGGATAATGATAGACCTCACCATAGATCATAGGACAACTAGAGACATTACTGTAGATCAGAGGATAATGATAGATATCACCATAGATCATAGACATAGGACAACTAGAGACATTACTGCAGATCAGAGGATAATGATAGATCTCACCATAGATCATAGACATAGGACAACTAGAGACATTACTGCAGATCAGAGGATAATGATAGATCTCACCATAGATCATAGACATAGGACAACTAGAGACATTACTGTAGATCAGAGGAGAATGATAGATCCCACCATAGATCATAGACATAGGACAACTAGAGACATTACTGCAGATCAGACGATAATGATAGATCTCACCATAGATCATAGACATAGGACAACTAGAGCCATTACTGTAGATCAGAGGATAATGATAGACCTCACCATAGATCATAGACATAGGACAACTAGAGACATTACTGTAGATCAGAGGATAATGATAGATCTCACCATAGATCATAGACATAGGACAACTAGAGACATTACTGCAGATCAGAGGATAATGATAGACCTCACCATAGATCATAGACATAGGACAACTAGAGACATTACTGGAGATCAGAGGATAATGATAGATCTCACCATAGATCATAGACATAGGACAACTAGAGCCATTACTGGAGATCAGAGGATAATGATAGATCTCACCATAGATCATAGACATAGGACAACTAGAGCCATTACTGGAGATCAGAGGACAATGATAGACCTCACCATAGATCATAGACATAGGACAACTAGAGACATTACTGTAGATCAGAGGATAATGATAGACCTCACCATAGACATAGGACAACTAGAGACATTACTGTAGATCAGAGGATAATGATAGACCTCACCATAGACATAGGACAACTAGAGACATTACTGCATATCAGAGGATAATGATAGATCTCACCATAGATCATAGACATAGGACAACTAGAGACATTACTGTAGATCAGAGGATAATGATAGATCTCACCATAGATCATAGACATAGGACAACTAGAGACATTACTGTAGATCAGAGGATAATGATAGATCTCACCATAGATCATAGACATAGGACAACTAGAGACATTACTGTAGATCAGAGGATAATGATAGACCTCACCATAGATCATAGACATAGGACAACTAGAGACATTACTGTAGATCAGAGGATAATGATAGATCTTACCATAGATCATAGACATAGGACAACTAGAGACATTACTGCAGATCAGAGGATAATGATAGATTTCACCATAGATCATAGACATAGGACAACTAGAGACATTACTGCAGATCAGAGGACAATGATGGACCTTACCATAGATCATAGACATAGGACAACTAGAGACATTACTGTAGAGCAGAGGATAATGATAGATATCACCATAGATCATAGACATAGGACAACTAGAGACATTACTGTAGATCAGAGGACAATCATAGATCTCACCATAGATCATAGACATAGGACAACTAGAGCCATTACTGTAGATCAGAGGATAATGATAGACCTCACCATAGATAATAGACATAGGACAACTAGAGACATTACTGTATATCAGAGGACAATGATAGACCTCACCATAGATCATAGACATAGGACAACTAGAGACATTACTGTAGAGCAGAGGATAATGATAGATCTCATAATAGATCATAGACATAGGACAACTAGAGACATTACTGCAGATCAGAGGATAATGATAGACCTCACCATAGATCATAGACATAGGACAACTAGAGACATTACTGCAGATCAGAGGATAATGATAAACCTCACCATAGTTTATAGACATAGGACAACTAGAGACATTACTGTAGATCAGAGGATAATGATAGATCTCACCATAGATCATAGACATAGGACAACTAGAGACATTACTGCAGATCAGAGGATAATGATAGACCTCACCATAGATCATAGACATAGGACAACTAGAGACATTACTGCAGATCAGAGGATAATGATAGACCTCACCATAGATCATAGACATAGGACAACTAGAGACATTACTGCAGATCAGAGGATAATGATAGATCTCACCATAGATCATAGACATAGGACAACTAGAGACATTACTGCAGATCAGAGGATAATGATAGACCTCACCATAGATCATAGACATAGGACAACTAGAGACATTACTGTAGATCAGAGGATAATGATAGATCTCACCATAGATCATAGACATAGGACAACTAGAGACATTACTGTAGATCAGAGGATAATGATAGACCTCACCATAGATCATAGACATAGGACAACTAGAGACATTACTGTAGATCAGAGGATAATGATAGATCTCATAATAGATCATAGACATAGGACAACTAGAGACATTACTGCAGATCAGAGGATAATGATAGACCTCACCATAGATCATAGACATAGGACAACTAGAGACATTACTGCAGATCAGAGGATAATGATAAACCTCACCATAGTTTATAGACATAGGACAACTAGAGACATTACTGTAGATCAGAGGATAATGATAGATCTCACCATAGATCATAGACATAGGACAACTAGAGACATTACTGCAGATCAGAGGATAATGATAGACCTCACCATAGATCATAGACATAGGACAACTAGAGACATTACTGCAGATCAGAGGATAATGATAGACCTCACCATAGATCATAGACATAGGATAACTAGAGACATTACTGCAGATCAGAGGATAATGATAGATCTCACCATAGATCATCGACATAGGACAACTAGAGACATTACTGTAGATCAGAGGATAATGATAGACCTCACCATAGATCATCGACATAGGACAACTAGAGACATTACTGTAGATCAGAGGATAATGATAGACCTCACCATAGATCATAGACATAGGACAACTAGAGACATTACTGTAGATCAGAGGATAATGATAGACCTCACCATAGATCATCGACATAGGACAACTAGAGACATTACTGTAGATCAGAGGATAATGATAGACCTCACCATAGATCATCGACATAGGACAACTAGAGACATTACTGTAGATCAGAGGATAATGATAGACCTCACCATAGATCATAGACATAGGACAACTAGAGACATTACTGTAGATCAGAGGATAATGATAGACCTCACCATAGATCATAGACATAGGACAACTAGAGACATTACTGTATATCAGAGGATAATGATAGATCTCACCATAGATCATAGACATAGGACAACTAGAGACATTACTGCAGATCAGAGGATAATGATAGATCTCACCATAGATCATAGACATAGGACAACTAGAGACATTACTGCAGATCAGAGGACAATGATGGACCTTACCATAGATCATAGACATAGGACAACTAGAGACATTACTGTAGAGCAGAGGATAATGATAGATATCACCATAGATCATAGACATAGGACAACTAGAGACATTACTGTAGATCAGAGGACAATCATAGATCTCACCATAGATCATAGACATAGGACAACTAGAGCCATTACTGTAGATCAGAGGATAATGATAGACCTCACCATAGATAATAGACATAGGACAACTAGAGACATTACTGTATATCAGAGGACAATGATAGACCTCACCATAGATCATAGACATAGGACAACTATAGACATTACTGTAGAGCAGAGGATAATGATAGATCTCATAATAGATCATAGACATAGGACAACTAGAGACATTACTGTAGATCAGAGGACAATGATAGATCTCACCATAGATCATAGACATAGGACAACTAGAGACATTACTGTAGATCAGAGGATAATGATAGACCTCACCATAGATCATAGACATAGGACAACTAGAGACATTACTGTAGATCAGAGGATAATGATAGACCTCACCATAGATCATAGGACAACTAGAGACATTACTGTAGATCAGAGGATAATGATAGATATCACCATAGATCATAGACATAGGACAACTAGAGACATTACTGCAGATCAGAGGATAATGATAGATCTCACCATAGATCATAGACATAGGACAACTAGAGACATTACTGCAGATCAGAGGATAATGATAGATCTCACCATAGATCATAGACATAGGACAACTAGAGACATTACTGTAGATCAGAGGAGAATGATAGATCCCACCATAGATCATAGACATAGGACAACTAGAGACATTACTGCAGATCAGAGGATAATGATAGACCTCACCATAGATCATAGACATAGGACAACTAGAGACATTACTGCAGATCAGAGGATAATGATAGACCTCACCATAGATCATAGACATAGGACAACTAGAGACATTACTGCAGATCAGAGGATAATGATAAACCTCACCATAGTTTATAGACATAGGACAACTAGAGACATTACTGTAGATCAGAGGATAATGATAGATCTCACCATAGATCATAGACATAGGACAACTAGAGACATTACTGCAGATCAGAGGATAATGATAGACCTCACCATAGATCATAGACATAGGACAACTAGAGACATTACTGCAGATCAGAGGATAATGATAGATCTCACCATAGATCATAGACCTAGGACAACTAGAGACATTACTGTAGATCAGAGGATAATGATAGATCTCACCATAGATCATAGACATAGGACAACTAGAGACATTACTGTAGATCAGAGGACAATGATAGATCTCACCATAGATCATATACATAGGACAACTAGAGACATTACTGTAGATCAGAGGATAATGATAGATCTCACCATAGATCATCGACATAGGACAACTAGAGACATTACTGTAGATCAGAGGATAATGATAGACCTCACCATAGATCATCGACATAGGACAACTAGAGACATTACTGTAGATCAGAGGATAATGATAGACCTCACCATAGATCATAGACATAGGACAACTAGAGACATTACTGTATATCAGAGGATAATGATAGATCTCACCATAGATCATAGACATAGGACAACTAGAGACATTACTGCAGATCAGAGGATAATGATAGATCTCACCATAGATCATAGACATAGGACAACTAGAGACATTACTGTAGATCAGAGGATAATGATAGATCTCACCATAGATCATAGACATAGGACAACTAGAGACATTACTGCAGATCAGATGATAATGATAGATCTCACCATAGATCATAGACATAGGACAACTAGAGACATTACTGCAGATCAGAGGATAATGATAGACCTCACCATAGATCATAGACATAGGACAACTAGAGACATTACTGTAGATCAGAGGATAATGATAGATCTCACCATAGATCATAGACATAGGACAACTAGAAACATTACTGTAGATCAGAGGACAATGATGGACCTCACCATAGATCATAGACATAGGACAACTAGAGACATTACTGTAGATCAGAGGATAATGATAGATCTCACCATAGATCATAGACATAGGACAAGTAGAGACATTACTGTAGAGCAGAGGATAATGATAGATCTCACCATAGATCATAGACATAGGACTAGAGATATTACTGTAGATCAGAGGATAATGATAGATCTCACCATAGATCATAGACATAGGACAACTAGAGACATTACTGCAGATCAGAGGATAATGATAGATCTCCCCATAGATCATAGACATAGGACTAGAGACATTACTGTAGATCAGAGGATAATGATAGATCTCACCATAGATCATAGACATAGCACAACTAGAGACATTACTGTAGATCAGAGGATAATGATAGACCTCACCATAGATCATAGACAGAGGACAACTAGAGACATTACTGTAGAGCAGAGGACAATGATAGATCTCACCATAGATCATAGACATAGGACAACTAGAGACATTACTGTAGATCAGAGGATAATGATAGACCTCACCATAGACATAGGACAACTAGAGACATTACTGCAGATCAGAGGATAATGATAGATCTCACCATAGATCATAGACATAGGACTAGAGACATTACTGTAGATCAGAAGACAATGATAGATCTCACCATAGATCATAGACATAGGACAACTAGAGACATTACTGTAGATCAGAGGATAATGATAGATCTCACCATAGATCATAGACATAGGACAACTAGAGACAAAACTGCAGATCAGAGGATAATGATAGATATCACCATAGATCATAGACATAGGACAACTAGAGACATTACTGCAGATCAGAGAATAATGATAGATCTCACCATAGATCATAGACATAGGACAACTAGAGCCATTACTGCAGATCAGAGGATAATGATAGATCTCCCCATAGATCATAGACATAGGACTAGAGATATTACTGTAGATCAGAGGATAATGATAGATCTCACCATAGATCATAGACATAGGACAACTAGAGACATTACTGTAGATCAGAGAACAATGATAGGTCTCACCATAGATCATAGACATAGGACAACTAGAGACATTACTGTAGATCAGAGGATAATGATAGACCTCACCATAGATCATAGACATAGGACAACTAGAGACATTACTGTTGATCAGAGGATAATGATAGATCTCACCATAGATCATAGGACAACTAGAGACATAACTGCAGATCAGAGGATAATGATAGATCTTACCATAGATCATAGACATAGGACAACTAGAGACATAACTGCAGATCAGAGGATAATGATAGATTTCACCATAGATCATAGACATAGGACAACTAGAGACATTACTGCGGATCAGAGGATAATGATAGACCTCACCATAGATAATAGACATAGGACAACTAGAGACATTACTGTAGAGCAGAGGATAATGATAGATCTCACAATAGATCATAGACATAGGACAACTAGAGACATTACTGCAGATCAGAGGATAATGATAGACCTCACCATAGATCATAGACATAGGACAACTAGAGACATTACTGTAGATCAGAGGATAATGATAGATCTCACCATAGATCATATACATAGGACAACTAGAGACATTACTGTAGATCAGAGGATAATGATAGACCTCACCATAGATCCTAGACATAGGACAACTAGAGACATTACTGTAGATCAGAGGATAATGATAGACCTCACCATAGATCATAGACATAGGACAACTAGAGACATTACTGCAGATCAGAGGATAATGATAGATCTCACCATAGATCATAGACATAGGACAACTAGAGACATTACTGTAGATCAGAGGATAATGATGGATCTCACCATAGATCATAGACATAGGACGGCTAGAGACATTACTGCAGATCAGAGGACAATGATAGACCTCACCATAGATCATAGACATAGGACAACTAGAGACATTACTGCAGATCAGAGGATAATGATAGACCTCACCATAGATCATAGACATAGGACAACTAGAGACATTACTGCAGATCAGAGGACAATGATAGACCTCACCATAGATCATAGACATAGGACAACTAGAGACATTACTGCAGATCAGAGGACAATGATAGACCTCACCATAGATCATAGACATAGGACAACTAGAGACATTACTGCAGATCAGAGGATAATGATAGACCTCACCATAGATCATAGACATAGGACAACTAGAGACATTACTGTAGATCAGAGGATAATGATAGATCTCACCATAGATCATAGACATAGGACAACTAGAGACATTACTGCAGATCGGAGGATAATGATAGACCTCACCATAGATCATAGACATAGGACAACTAGAGACATTACTGTAGATCAGAGGATAATGATAGACCTCACCATAGATCATAGACATAGGACAACTAGAGACATTACTGTAGAGCAGAGGATAATGATAGATCTCATAATAGATCATAGACAGAGGACAACTAGAGACATTACTGTAGAGCAGAGGACAATGATAGATCTCACCATAGATCATAGACATAGGACAACTAGAGACATTACTGTAGATCAGAGGATAATGATAGACCTCACCATAGACATAGGACAACTAGAGACATTACTGCAGATCAGAGGATAATGATAGATCTCACCATAGATCATAGACATAGGACTAGAGACATTACTGTAGATCAGAAGACAATGATAGATCTCACCATAGATCATAGACATAGGACAACTAGAGACATTACTGTAGATCAGAGGATAATGATAGATCTCACCATAGATCATAGACATAGGACAACTAGAGACAAAACTGCAGATCAGAGGATAATGATAGATATCACCATAGATCATAGACATAGGACAACTAGAGACATTACTGCAGATCAGAGAATAATGATAGATCTCACCATAGATCATAGACATAGGACAACTAGAGCCATTACTGCAGATCAGAGGATAATGATAGATCTCCCCATAGATCATAGACATAGGACTAGAGATATTACTGTAGATCAGAGGATAATGATAGATCTCACCATAGATCATAGACATAGGACAACTAGAGACATTACTGTAGATCAGAGAACAATGATAGGTCTCACCATAGATCATAGACATAGGACAACTAGAGACATTACTGTAGATCAGAGGATAATGATAGACCTCACCATAGATCATAGACATAGGACAACTAGAGACATTACTGTTGATCAGAGGATAATGATAGATCTCACCATAGATCATAGGACAACTAGAGACATAACTGCAGATCAGAGGATAATGATAGATCTTACCATAGATCATAGACATAGGACAACTAGAGACATAACTGCAGATCAGAGGATAATGATAGATTTCACCATAGATCATAGACATAGGACAACTAGAGACATTACTGCGGATCAGAGGATAATGATAGACCTCACCATAGATAATAGACATAGGACAACTAGAGACATTACTGTAGAGCAGAGGATAATGATAGATCTCACAATAGATCATAGACATAGGACAACTAGAGACATTACTGCAGATCAGAGGATAATGATAGACCTCACCATAGATCATAGACATAGGACAACTAGAGACATTACTGTAGATCAGAGGATAATGATAGATCTCACCATAGATCATATACATAGGACAACTAGAGACATTACTGTAGATCAGAGGATAATGATAGACCTCACCATAGATCCTAGACATAGGACAACTAGAGACATTACTGTAGATCAGAGGATAATGATAGACCTCACCATAGATCATAGACATAGGACAACTAGAGACATTACTGCAGATCAGAGGATAATGATAGATCTCACCATAGATCATAGACATAGGACAACTAGAGACATTACTGTAGATCAGAGGATAATGATGGATCTCACCATAGATCATAGACATAGGACGGCTAGAGACATTACTGCAGATCAGAGGACAATGATAGACCTCACCATAGATCATAGACATAGGACAACTAGAGACATTACTGCAGATCAGAGGATAATGATAGACCTCACCATAGATCATAGACATAGGACAACTAGAGACATTACTGCAGATCAGAGGACAATGATAGACCTCACCATAGATCATAGACATAGGACAACTAGAGACATTACTGCAGATCAGAGGACAATGATAGACCTCACCATAGATCATAGACATAGGACAACTAGAGACATTACTGCAGATCAGAGGATAATGATAGACCTCACCATAGATCATAGACATAGGACAACTAGAGACATTACTGTAGATCAGAGGATAATGATAGATCTCACCATAGATCATAGACATAGGACAACTAGAGACATTACTGCAGATCGGAGGATAATGATAGACCTCACCATAGATCATAGACATAGGACAACTAGAGACATTACTGTAGATCAGAGGATAATGATAGACCTCACCATAGATCATAGACATAGGACAACTAGAGACATTACTGTAGAGCAGAGGATAATGATAGATCTCATAATAGATCATAGACATAGGACAACTAGAGACATTACTGTAGATCAGAGGATAATGATAGATCTCACCATAGATCATAGACATAGGACAACTAGAGACATTACTGCAGATCAGAGGATAATGATAGATCTCACCATAGATCATAGACATAGGACAACTAGAGACATTACTGCAGATCAGAGGATAATGATAGACCTCACCATAGATCATAGACATAGGACAACTAGAGACATTACTGTAGATCAGAGGATAATGATAGACCTCACCATAGATCATAGACATAGGACAACTAGAGACATTACTGTAGATCAGAGGATAATGATAGATCTCACCATAGATCATAGACATAGGACAACTAGAGACATTACTGCAGATCAGAGGATAATGATAGACCTCACCATAGATCATAGACATAGGACAACTAGAGACATTACTGCAGATCAGAGGATAATGATAGACCTCACCATAGTTTATAGACATAGGACAACTAGAGACATTACTGCAGATCAGAGGATAATGATAGATCTCACCATAGATCATAGACATAGGACAACTAGAGACATTACTGTAGATCAGAGGATAATGATAGACCTCACCATAGATCATAGACATAGGACAACTAGAGACATTACTGTAGATCAGAGGATAATGATAGATCTCACCATAGATCATATACATAGGACAACTAGAGACATTACTGTAGATCAGAGGATAATGATAGACCTCACCATAGATCATAGACATAGGACAACTAGAGACATTACTGTAGATCAGAGGATAATGATAGACCTCACCATAGATCATAGACATAGGACAACTAGAGACATTACTGTAGATCAGAGGATAATGATAGACCTCACCATAGATCATAGACATAGGACAACTAGAGACATTACTGCAGATCAGAGGATAATGATAGATCTCACCATAGATCATAGACATAGGACAACTAGAGACATTACTGTAGATCAGAGGATAATGATGGATCTCACCATAGATCATAGACATAGGACAGCTAGAGACATTACTGCAGATCAGAGGACAATGATAGACCTCACCATAGATCATAGACATAGGACAACTAGAGACATTACTGCAGATCAGAGGATAATGATAGACCTCACCATAGATCATAGACATAGGACAACTAGAGACATTACTGTAGATCAGAGGACAATGATAGACCTCACCATAGATCATAGACATAGGACAACTAGAGACATTACTGCAGATCAGAGGACAATGATAGACCTCACCATAGATCATAGACACAGGACAACTAGAGACATTACTGCAGATCAGAGGATAATGATAGACCTCACCATAGATCATAGACATAGGACAACTAGAGACATTACTGTAGATCAGAGGATAATGATAGATCTCACCATAGATCATAGACATAGGACAACTAGAGACATTACTGCAGATCAGAGGATAATGATAGACCTCACCATAGATCATAGACATAGGACAACTAGAGACATTACTGTAGATCAGAGGATAATGATAGACCTCACCATAGATCATAGACATAGGACAACTAGAGACATTACTGTAGAGCAGAGGATAATGATAGATCTCACCATAGATCATAGACATAGGACAGCTAGAGACATTACTGTAGATCAGAGGACAATGATAGACCTCACCATAGATCATAGACATAGGACAACTAGAGACATTACTGCAGATCAGAGGACAATGATAGACCTCACCATAGATCATAGACATAGGACAACTAGAGACATTACTGCAGATCAGAGGACAATGATAGACCTCACCATAGATCATAGACATAGGACAACTAGAGACATTACTGTAGATCAGAGGATAATGATAGATCTCACCATAGATCATAGACATAGGACAACTAGAGACATTACTGCAGATCAGAGGATAATGATAGACCTCACCATAGATCATAGACATAGGACAACTAGAGACATTACTGTAGATCAGAGGATAATGATAGACCTCACCATAGATCATAGACATAGGACAACTAGAGACATTACTGTAGAGCAGAGGATAATGATAGACCTCACCATAGTTTATAGACATAGGACAACTAGAGACATTACTGTAGATCAGAGGATAATGATAGATCTCACCATAGATCATAGACATAGGACAACTAGAGACATTACTGCAGATCAGAGGATAATGATAGACCTCACCATAGATCATAGACATAGGACAACTAGAGACATTACTGTAGATCAGAGGATAATGATAGATCTCACCATAGATCATATACATAGGACAACTAGAGACATTACTGTAGATCAGAGGATAATGATAGACCTCACCATAGATCATAGACATAGGACAACTAGAGACATTACTGTAGATCAGAGGATAATGATAGACCTCACCATAGATCATAGACATAGGACAACTAGAGACATTACTGCAGATCAGAGGATAATGATAGATCTCACCATAGATCATAGACATAGGACAACTAGAGACATTACTGTAGATCAGAGGATAATGATGGATCTCACCATAGATCATAGACATAGGACAGCTAGAGACATTACTGCAGATCAGAGGACAATGATAGACCTCACCATAGATCATAGACATAGGACAACTAGAGACATTACTGCAGATCAGAGGATAATGATAGACCTCACCATAGATCATAGACATAGGACAACTAGAGACATTACTGTAGATCAGAGGACAATGATAGACCTCACCATAGATCATAGACATAGGACAACTAGAGACATTACTGCAGATCAGAGGACAATGATAGACCTCACCATAGATCATAGACATAGGACAACTAGAGACATTACTGCAGATCAGAGGACAATGATAGACCTCACCATAGATCATAGACATAGGACAACTAGAGACATTACTGCAGATCAGAGGATAATGATAGACCTCACCATAGATCATAGACATAGGACAACTAGAGACATTACTGTAGATCAGAGGATAATGATAGACCTCACCATAGATCATAGACATAGGACAACTAGAGACATTACTGTAGAGCAGAGGATAATGATAGATCTCAAAATAGATCATAGACATAGGACAACTAGAGACATTACTGCAGATCAGAGGATAATGATAGATCTCACCATAGATCATAGACATAGGACAACTAGAGACATTACTGCAGATCAGAGGATAATGATAGATCTCACCATAGATCATAGACATAGGACAACTAGAGACATTACTGCAGATCAGAGGATAATGATAGATCTCACCATAGATCATAGACATAGGACAACTAGAGACATTACTGCAGATCAGAGGATAATGATAGACCTCACCATAGATCATAGACATAGGACAACTAGAGACATTACTGTAGATCAGAGGATAATGATAGACCTCACCATAGATCATAGACATAGGACAACTAGAGACATTACTGTAGATCAGAGGATAATGATAGATCTCACCATAGATCATAGACATAGGACAACTAGAGACATTACTGCAGATCAGAGGATAATGATAGACCTCACCATAGATCATAGACATAGGACAACTAGAGACATTACTGTAGATCAGAGGATAATGATAGACCTCACCATAGATCATAGACATAGGACAACTAGAGACATTACTGTAGAGCAGAGGATAATGATAGATCTCACAATAGATCATAGACATAGGACAACTAGAGACATTACTGCAGATCAGAGGATAATGATAGACCTCACCATAGATCATAGACATAGGACAACTAGAGACATTACTGCAGATCAGAGGATAATGATAGACCTCACCATAGTTTATAGACATAGGACAACTAGAGACATTACTGTAGATCAGAGGATAATGATAGATCTCACCATAGATCATAGACATAGGACAACTAGAGACATTACTGCAGATCAGAGGATAATGATAGCCCTCACCATAGATCATAGACATAGGACAACTAGAGACATTACTGCAGATCAGAGGATAATGATAGACCTCACCATAGATCATAGACATAGGACAACTAGAGACATTACTGCAGATCAGAGGATAATGATAGATCTCACCATAGATCATAGACCTAGGACAACTAGAGACATTACTGCAGATCAGAGGATAATGATAGATCTCACCATAGATCATAGACATAGGACAACTAGAGACATTACTGTAGATCAGAGGACAATGATAGATCTCACCATAGATCATATACATAGGACAACTAGAGACATTACTGTAGATCAGAGGATAATGATAGATCTCACCATAGATCATCGACATAGGACAACTAGAGACATTACTGTAGATCAGAGGATAATGATAGACCTCACCATAGATCATAGACATAGGACAACTAGAGACATTACTGTAGAGCAGAGGATAATGATAGATCTCACAATAGATCAGACATAGGACAACTAGAGACATTACTGCAGATCAGAGGATAATGATAGACCTCACCATAGATCATAGACATAGGACAACTAGAGACATTACTGCAGATCAGAGGACAATGATAGACCTCACCATAGATCATAGACATAGGACAACTAGAGACATTACTGTAGATCAGAGGATAATGATAGATCTCACCATAGATCATAGACATAGGACAACTAGAGACATTACTGCAGATCAGAGGATAATGATAGACCTCACCATAGATCATAGACATAGGACAACTAGAGACATTACTGTAGATCAGAGGATAATGATAGACCTCACCATAGATCATAGACATAGGACAACTAGAGACATTACTGTAGAGCAGAGGATAATGATAGACCTCACCATAGTTTATAGACATAGGACAACTAGAGACATTACTGTAGATCAGAGGATAATGATAGATCTCACCATAGATCATAGACATAGGACAACTAGAGACATTACTGCAGATCAGAGGATAATGATAGACCTCACCATAGATCATAGACATAGGACAACTAGAGACATTACTGTAGATCAGAGGATAATGATAGATCTCACCATAGATCATATACATAGGACAACTAGAGACATTACTGTAGATCAGAGGATAATGATAGACCTCACCATAGATCATAGACATAGGACAACTAGAGACATTACTGTAGATCAGAGGATAATGATAGACCTCACCATAGATCATAGACATAGGACAACTAGAGACATTACTGCAGATCAGAGGATAATGATAGATCTCACCATAGATCATAGACATAGGACAACTAGAGACATTACTGTAGATCAGAGGATAATGATGGATCTCACCATAGATCATAGACATAGGACAGCTAGAGACATTACTGCAGATCAGAGGACAATGATAGACCTCACCATAGATCATAGACATAGGACAACTAGAGACATTACTGCAGATCAGAGGATAATGATAGACCTCACCATAGATCATAGACATAGGACAACTAGAGACATTACTGTAGATCAGAGGACAATGATAGACCTCACCATAGATCATAGACATAGGACAACTAGAGACATTACTGCAGATCAGAGGACAATGATAGACCTCACCATAGATCATAGACATAGGACAACTAGAGACATTACTGCAGATCAGAGGACAATGATAGACCTCACCATAGATCATAGACATAGGACAACTAGAGACATTACTGCAGATCAGAGGATAATGATAGACCTCACCATAGATCATAGACATAGGACAACTAGAGACATTACTGTAGATCAGAGGATAATGATAGACCTCACCATAGATCATAGACATAGGACAACTAGAGACATTACTGTAGAGCAGAGGATAATGATAGATCTCAAAATAGATCATAGACATAGGACAACTAGAGACATTACTGCAGATCAGAGGATAATGATAGATCTCACCATAGATCATAGACATAGGACAACTAGAGACATTACTGCAGATCAGAGGATAATGATAGATCTCACCATAGATCATAGACCTAGGACAACTAGAGACATTACTGCAGATCAGAGGATAATGATAGATCTCACCATAGATCATAGACATAGGACAACTAGAGACATTACTGTAGATCAGAGGACAATGATAGATCTCACCATAGATCATATACATAGGACAACTAGAGACATTACTGTAGATCAGAGGATAATGATAGATCTCACCATAGATCATCGACATAGGACAACTAGAGACATTACTGTAGATCAGAGGATAATGATAGACCTCACCATAGATCATAGACATAGGACAACTAGAGACATTACTGTAGAGCAGAGGATAATGATAGATCTCACAATAGATCATAGACATAGGACAACTAGAGACATTACTGCAGATCAGAGGATAATGATAGACCTCACCATAGATCATAGACATAGGACAACTAGAGACATTACTGCAGATCAGAGGATAATGATAGACCTCACCATAGTTTATAGACATAGGACAACTAGAGACATTACTGTAGATCAGAGGATAATGATAGATCTCACCATAGATCATAGACATAGGACAACTAGAGACATTACTGCAGATCAGAGGATAATGATAGCCCTCACCATAGATCATAGACATAGGACAACTAGAGACATTACTGCAGATCAGAGGATAATGATAGACCTCACCATAGATCATAGACATAGGACAACTAGAGACATTACTGCAGATCAGAGGATAATGATAGATCTCACCATAGATCATAGACCTAGGACAACTAGAGACATTACTGCAGATCAGAGGATAATGATAGATCTCACCATAGATCATAGACATAGGACAACTAGAGACATTACTGTAGATCAGAGGACAATGATAGATCTCACCATAGATCATATACATAGGACAACTAGAGACATTACTGTAGATCAGAGGATAATGATAGATCTCACCATAGATCATCGACATAGGACAACTAGAGACATTACTGGAGATCAGAGGATAATGATAGACCTCACCATAGATCATAGACATAGGACAACTAGAGACATTACTGTAGATCAGAGGATAATGATAGATCTCACCATAGATCATAGACATAGGACAACTAGAGACATTACTGCAGATCAGAGGACAATGATAGACCTCACCATAGATCATAGACATAGGACAACTAGAGACATTACTGTAGATCAGAGGACAATGATAGATCTCACCATAGATCATATACATAGGACAACTAGAGACATTACTGTAGATCAGAGGATAATGATAGATCTCACCATAGATCATAGACATAGGACAACTAGAGACATTACTGCAGATCAGAGGATAATGATAGATCTCACCATAGATCATAGACATAGGACAACTAGAGACATTACTGTAGATCAGAGGATAATGATAGACCTCACCATAAATCATAGACATAGGACAGCTAGAGACATTACTGCAGATCAGAGGACAATGATAGACCTCACCATAGATCATAGACATAGGACAACTAGAGACATTACTGCAGATCAGAGGATAATGATAGATCTCACCATAGATCATAGACATAGGACAACTAGAGACATTACTGCAGATCAGAGGATAATGATAGATCTCACCATAGATCATATACATAGGACAACTAGAGACATTACTGCAGATCAGAGGATAATGATAGATCTCACCATAGATCATATACATAGGACAACTAGAGACATTACTGCAGATCAGAGGACAATGATAGACCTCACCATAGATCATAGACATAGGACAACTAGAGACATTACTGCAGATCAGAGGATAATGATAGACCTCACCATAGATCATAGACATAGGACAACTAGAGACATTACTGCAGATCAGAGGATAATGATAGATCTCACCATAGATCATAGACATAGGACAACTAGAGACATTACTGTAGATCAGAGGATAATGATAGATCTCACCATAGATCATAGACATAGGACAACTAGAGACATTACTGTAGATCAGAGGATAATGATAGATCTCACCATAGATCATAGACATAGGACAACTAGAGACATTACTGTAGATCAGAGGATAATGATAGACCTCACCATAGATCATAGACATAGGACAACTAGAGACATTACTGCAGATCAGAGGATAATGATAGACCTCACCATAGATCATAGACACAGGACAACTAGAGACATTACTGTAGATCAGAGGATAATGATAGACCTCACCATAGATCATAGACATAGGACAACTAGAGACATTACTGTAGATCAGAGGATAATGATAGACCTCACCATAGATCATAGGACAACTAGAGACATTACTGTAGATCAGAGGATAATGATAGATATCACCATAGATCATGGACATAGGACAACTAGAGACATTACTGCAGATCAGAGGATAATGATAGATCTCACCATAGATCATAGACATAGGACAACTAGAGACATTACTGCAGATCAGAGGATAATGATAGATCTCACCATAGATCATAGACATAGGACAACTAGAGACATTACTGTAGATCAGAGGAGAATGATAGATCCCACCATAGATCATAGACATAGGACAACTAGAGACATTACTGCAGATCAGACGATAATGATAGATCTCACCATAGATCATAGACATAGGACAACTAGAGCCATTACTGTAGATCAGAGGATAATGATAGACCTCACCATAGATCATAGACATAGGACAACTAGAGACATTACTGTAGATCAGAGGATAATGATAGATCTCACCATAGATCATAGACATAGGACAACTAGAGACATTACTGCAGATCAGAGGATAATGATAGACCTCACCATAGATCATAGACATAGGACAACTAGAGACATTACTGGAGATCAGAGGATAATGATAGATCTCACCATAGATCATAGACATAGGACAACTAGAGCCATTACTGGAGATCAGAGGATAATGATAGATCTCACCATAGATCATAGACATAGGACAACTAGAGCCATTACTGGAGATCAGAGGACAATGATAGACCTCACCATAGATCATAGACATAGGACAACAAGAGACATTACTGTAGATCAGAGGATAATGATAGACCTCACCATAGACATAGGACAACTAGAGACATTACTGTAGATCAGAGGATAATGATAGACCTCACCATAGACATAGGACAACTAGAGACATTACTGCAGATCAGAGGATAATGATAGATCTCACCATAGATCATAGACATAGGACAACTAGAGACATTACTGCATATCAGAGGATAATGATAGACCTCACCATAGATCATAGACACAGGACAACTAGAGACATTACTGTAGATCAGAGGATAATGATAGACCTCACCATAGATCATAGACATAGGACAACTAGAGATATTACTGTAGATCAGAGGATAATGATAGACCTCACCATAGATCATAGACATAGGACAACTAGAGACATTACTGTAGATCAGAGGACAATGATAGATCTCACCATAGATCATAGACATAGGACAACTAGAGACATTACTGTAGATCAGAGGACAATGATAGATCTCACCATAGATCATAGACATAGGACAACTAGAGACATTACTGTAGATCAGAGGATAATGATAGACCTCACCATAGATCATAGACATAGGACAACTAGAGACATTACTGCAGATCAGAGGATAATGACAGATCTCACCATAGATCATAGACATAGGACAACTAGAGACATTACTGTAGATCAGAGGATAATGATAGACCTCACCATAGATCATAGACATAGGACAACTAGAGACATTACTGTAGATCAGAGGATAATGATAGACCTCACCATAGATCATAGACATAGGACAACTAGAGACATTACTGCAGATCAGAGGATAATGATAGATCTCACCATAGACCATAGACATAGGACAACTAGAGACATTACTGCAGATCAGAGGATAATGATAGATCTCACCATAGATCATAGACATAGGACAACTAGAGACATTACTGTAGATCAGAGGATAATGATAGACCTCACCATAGATCATAGACATAGGACAGCTAGAGACATTACTGTAGATCAGAGGATAATGATAGACCTCACCATAGACATAGGACAACTAGAGACATTACTGCAGATCAGAGGATAATGATAGATCTCACCATAGATCATAGACATAGGACTAGAGACATTACTGTAGATCAGAGGATAATGATAGATCTCACCATAGATCATAGACATAGGACAACTAGAGACATTACTGTAGATCAGAGGATAATGATAGACCTCACCATAGATCATAGACATAGGACAACTAGAGACATTACTGCAGATCAGAGGATAATGATAGACCTCACCATAGATCATAGACATAGGACAACTAGAGACATTACTGTAGATCAGAGGACAATGATAGATCTCACCATAGATCATAGACATAGGACAACTAGAGACATTACTGCAGATCAGAGGACAATGATAGATCTCACCATAGATCATAGACATAGGACAACTAGAGACATTACTGTAGATCAGAGGATAATGATAGATCTCACCATAGATCATAGACATAGGACAACTAGAGACATTACTGTAGATCAGAGAATAATGATAGATCTCACCATAGATCATAGACATAGGACAACTAGAGACATTACTGTAGATCAGAGGACAATGATAGATCTCACCATAGATCATAGACATAGGACAACTAGAGACATTACTGTAGATCAGAGGATAATGATAGATCTCACCATAGATCATAGACATAGGACAACTAGAGACATTACTGTAGATCAGAGGATAATGATAGATCTCACCATAGATCATAGACATAGGACAACTAGAGACATTACTGTAGATCAGAGGATAATGATAGATCTCACCATAGCTCATAGACATAGGACAACTAGAGACATTACTGTAGATCAGAGGATAATGATAGATCTCACCATAGATCATAGACATAGGACAACTAGAGATATTACTGCAGATCAGAGGATAATGATAGATCTCACCATAGATCATAGACATAGGACAACTAGAGACATTACTGTAGATCAGAGGATAATGATAGATCTCACCATAGATCATAGACATAGGACAACTAGAGACATTACTGTAGATCAGAGGATAATGATAGACCTCACCATAGATCATAGACATAGGACAACTAGAGACATTACTGCAGATCAGAGGATAATGATAGACCTCACCATAGATCATAGACATAGGACAACTAGAGACATTACTGCAGATCAGAGGATAATGATAGACCTCACCATAGATCATAGACATAGGACAACTAGAGACATTACTGTAGATCAGAGGATAATGATAGATCTCACCATAGATCATAGACATAGGACAACTAGAGACATTACTGCAGATCAGAGGATAATGATAGACCTCACCATAGATCATAGACATAGGACAACTAGAGACATTACTGCAGATCAGAGGATAATGATAGACCTCACCATAGATCATAGACATAGGACAACTAGAGACATTACTGTAGATCAGAGGACAATGATAGACCTCACCATAGATCATAGACATAGGACAACTAGAGACATAACTGCAGATCAGAGGATAATAATAGATCTCACCATAGATCATAGACATAGGACAACTAGAGACATTACTGTAGAGCAGAGGATAATGATAGACCTCACCATAGATCATATACATAGGACAACTAGAGACATTACTGCAGATCAGAGGATAATGATAGACCTCACCATAGATCATAGACATAGGACAACTAGAGACATTACTGCAGATCAGAGGATAATGATAGACCTCACCATAGATCATAGACATAGGACAACTAGAGACATTACTGCAGATCAGAGGATAATGATAGATCTCCCCATAGATCATAGACATAGGACAACTAGAGGCATTACTGTAGATCAGAGGACAATGATAGATCTCACCATAGATCATAGACATAGGACAACTAGAGACATTACTGTAGATCAGAGGATAATGATAGATCTCACCATAGATCATAGACATAGGACAACTAGAGACATTACTGTAGATCAGAGGATAATGATAGATCTCACCATAGATCATAGACATAGGACAACTAGAGACATTACTGTAGATCAGAGGATAATGATAGATCTCACCATAGCTCATAGACATAGGACAACTAGAGACATTACTGCAGATCAGAGGATAATGATAGACCTCACCATAGATCATAGACATAGGACAACTAGAGACATTACTGTAGATCAGAGGATAATGATAGACCTCACCATAGATCATAGACATAGGACAACTAGAGACATTACTGCAGATCAGAGGACAATGATAGACCTCACCATAGATCATAGACATAGGACAACTAGAGACATTACTGTAGATCAGAGGACAATGATAGATCTCACCATAGACCATAGACATAGGACAACTAGAGACATTACTGTAGATCAGAGGATAATGATAGATCTCACCATAGACCATAGATATAGGACAACTAGAGACATTACTGTAGATCAGAGGACAATGATAGATCTCACCATAGATCATAGACATAGGACAACTAGAGACATTACTGTAGATCAGAGGACAATGATAGATCTCACCATAGACCATAGACATAGGACAACTAGAGACATTACTGTAGATCAGAGGATAATGATAGATCTCACCATAGATCATAGACATAGGACAACTAGAGACATTACTGTAGATCAGAGGACAATGATAGATCTCACCATAGATCATAGACATAGGACAACTAGAGACATTACTGTAGATCAGAGGACAATGATAGATCTCACCATAGACCATAGACATAGGACAACTAGAGACATTACTGTAGATCAGAGGATAATGATAGATCTCACCATAGATCATAGACATAGGACAACTAGAGACATTACTGCAGATCAGAGGATAATGATAGATCTCACCATAGATCATAGACATAGGACAACTAGAGAAATTACTGTAGAGCAGAGGACAATGATAGACCTCACCATAGATCATAGACATAGGACAACTAGAGACATTACTGCAGATCAGAGGATAATGATAGACCTCACCATAGATCATAGACATAGGACAACTAGAGCCATTACTGTAGATCAGAGGACAATGATAGATCTCACCATAGATCATAGACATAGGACAACTAGAGACATTACTGCAGATCAGAGGATAATGATAGATCTCCCCATAGATCATAGACATAGGACTAGAGACATTACTGTAGATCAGAGGATAATGATAGATCTCACCATAGATCATAGACACAGGACAACTAGAGACATTACTGTAGATCAGAGGATAATGATAGACCTCACCATAGATCATAGACATAGGACTAGAGACATTACTGTAGATCAGAGGATAATGATAGATCTCACCATAGATCATAGACATAGGACAACTAGAGACATTACTGTAGATCAGAGGACAATGATAGATCTCACCATAGACCATAGACATAGGACAACTAGAGACATTACTGTAGATCAGAGGATAATGATAGATCTCACCATAGATCATAGACATAGGACAACTAGAGACATTACTGCAGATCAGAGGATAATGATAGATCTCACCATAGATCATAGACATAGGACAACTAGAGAAATTACTGTAGAGCAGAGGACAATGATAGACCTCACCATAGATCATAGACATAGGACAACTAGAGACATTACTGCAGATCAGAGGATAATGATAGACCTCACCATAGATCATAGACATAGGACAACTAGAGCCATTACTGTAGATCAGAGGACAATGATAGATCTCACCATAGATCATAGACATAGGACAACTAGAGACATTACTGCAGATCAGAGGATAATGATAGATCTCCCCATAGATCATAGACATAGGACTAGAGACATTACTGTAGATCAGAGGATAATGATAGATCTCACCATAGATCATAGACACAGGACAACTAGAGACATTACTGTAGATCAGAGGATAATGATAGACCTCACCATAGATCATAGACATAGGACTAGAGACATTACTGTAGATCAGAGGATAATGATAGATCTCACCATAGATCATAGACATAGGACAACTAGAGACATTACTGCAGATCAGAGGATAATGATAGATCTCCCCATAGATCATAGACATAGGACAACTAGAGACATTACTGTAGATCAGAGGATAATGATAGACCTCACCATAGATCATAGACATAGGACAACTAGAGACATTACTGTAGATCAGAGGATAATGATAGACCTCACCATAGATCATAGACATAGGACAACTAGAGACAATACTGTAGATCAGAGGATAATGATAGATCTCACCATAGATCATAGACATAGGACAACTAGAGACATTACTGTAGATAAGAGGATAATGATAGACCTCACCATAGATCATAGACATAGGACAACTAGAGGCATTACTGTAGATCAGAGGATAATGATAGATCTCACCATAGATCATAGACATAGGACAACTAGAGACATTACTGTAGATCAGAGGATAATGATAGACCTCACCATAGATCATAGACATAGGACAACTAGAGACATTACTGTAGATCAGAGGATAATGATAGATCTCACCATAGATCATAGACATAGGACAACTAGAGACATTACTGCAGATCAGAGGATAATGATAGATCTCACCATAGATCATAGACATAGGACAACTAGAGACATTACTGTAGATCAGAGGATAATGATAGATCTCACCATAGATCATAGACATAGGACAACTAGAGACATTACTGTAGATCAGAGGATAATGATAGACCTCACCATAGATCATAGACATAGGACAACTAGAGACATTACTGCAGATCAGAGGATAATGATAGATCTCCCCATAGATCATAGACATAGGACTAGAGACATTACTGTAGATCAGAGGATAATGATAGATCTCACCATAGATCATAGACACAGGACAACTAGAGACATTACTGTAGATCAGAGGATAATGATAGACCTCACCATAGATCATAGACATAGGACAACTAGAGACATTACTGCAGATCAGAGGATAATGATAGATCTCACCATAGATCATAGACATAGGACTAGAGACATTACTGTAGATCAGAGGATAATGATAGATCTCACCATAGATCATAGACATAGGACAACTAGAGACATTACTGCAGATCAGAGGATAATGATAGATCTCCCCATAGATCATAGACATAGGACAACTAGAGACATTACTGTAGATCAGAGGATAATGATAGACCTCACCATAGATCATAGACATAGGACAACTAGAGACATTACTGTAGAGCAGAGGACAATGATAGACCTCACCATAGATCATAGACATAGGACTAGAGACATTACTGTAGATCAGAGGATAATGATAGATCTCACCATAGATCATAGACATAGGACAACTAGAGACATTACTGCAGATCAGAGGATAATGATAGATCTCCCCATAGATCATAGACATAGGACAACTAGAGACATTACTGTAGATCAGAGGATAATGATAGACCTCACCATAGATCATAGACATAGGACAACTAGAGACATTACTGTAGATCAGAGGATAATGATAGACCTCACCATAGATCATAGACATAGGACAACTAGAGACATTACTGTAGATCAGAGGATAATGATAGATCTCACCATAGATCATAGACATAGGACAACTAGAGACATTACTGTAGATCAGAGGACAATGATAGACCTCACCATAGATCATAGACATAGGACAACTAGAGGCATTACTGTAGATCAGAGGATAATGATAGATCTCACCATAGATCATAGACATAGGACAACTAGAGACATTACTGTAGATCAGAGGATAATGATAGATCTCACCATAGATCATAGACATAGGACAACTAGAGACATTACTGCAGATCAGAGGATAATGATAGATCTCACCATAGATCATAGACATAGGACAACTAGAGACATTACTGGAGATCAGAGGATAATGATAGACCTCACCATAGATCATAGACATAGGACAACTAGAGACATTACTGCAGATCAGAGGATAATGATAGATCTCACCATAGATCATAGACATAGGACAACTAGAGACATTACTGGAGATCAGAGGATAATGATAGATCTCACCATAGATCATAGACATAGGACAACTAGAGATATTACTGTAGATCAGAGGACAATGATAGATCTCACCATAGATCATAGACATAGGACAACTAGAGACATTACTGTAGATCAGAGGACAATGATAGATCTCACCATAGATCATAGACATAGGACAACTAGAGACATTACTGTAGATCAGAGGATAATGATAGATCTCACCATAGATCATAGACATAGGACAACTAGAGACATTACTGCAGATCAGAGGATAATGATAGATCTCACCATAGATCATAGACATAGGACAACTAGAGACATTACTGGAGATCAGAGGATAATGATAGATCTCACCATAGATCATAGACATAGGACAACTAGAGACATTACTGTAGAGCAGAGGATAATAATAGATCTCACCATAGATCATAGACATAGGACAACTAGAGCCATTACTGTAGATCAGAGGACAATGATAGATCCCACCATAGATCATAGACACAGGACAACTAGAGACATTACTGTAGATCAGAGGATAATGATAGACCTCACCATAGATCATAGACATAGGACAACTAGAGATATTACTGTAGATCAGAGGACAATTATAGATCTCACCATAGATCATAGACATAGGACAACTAGAGACATTACTGCAGATCAGAGGATAATGATAGATCTCACCATAGATCATAGACATAGGACAACTAGAGACATTACTGGAGATCAGAGGATAATGATAGATCTCACCATAGATCATAGACATAGGACAACTAGAGACATTACTGTAGATCAGAGGATAATGATAGATCTCACCATAGATCATAGACATAGGACAACTAGAGACATTACTGTAGAGCAGAGGATAATAATAGATCTCACCATAGATCATAGACATAGGACAACTAGAGCCATTACTGTAGATCAGAGGACAATGATAGATCCCACCATAGATCATAGACACAGGACAACTAGAGACATTACTGTAGATCAGAGGATAATGATAGACCTCACCATAGATCATAGACATAGGACAACTAGAGATATTACTGTAGATCAGAGGACAATTATAGATCTCACCATAGATCATAGACATAGGACAACTAGAGACATTACTGCAGATCAGAGGACAATGATAGATCTCACCATAGATCATAGGACAACTAGAGACATTACTGTAGATCAGAGGATAATGATAGACCTCACCATAGATCATAGACATAGGACAACTAGAGACATTACTGTAGATCAGAGGACAATGATAGATCTCACCATAGATCATAGACATAGGACAACTAGAGACATTACTGTAGATCAGAGGATAATGATAGATCTCCCCATAGATCATATACATAGGACAACTAGAGACATTACTGCAGATCAGAGGATAATGATAGACCTCACCATAGATCATAGACATAGGACAACTAGAGACATTACTGTAGATGAGAGGACAATGATAGATCTCACCATAGACATAGGACAACTAGAGACATTACTGCAGATCAGAGGACAATGATAGATCCCACCATAGATCATAGACACAGGACAACTAGAGACATTACTGTAGATCAGAGGATAATGATAGACCTCACCATAGATCATAGACATAGGACAACTAGAGATATTACTGTAGATCAGAGGACAATTATAGATCTCACCATAGATCATAGACATAGGACAACTAGAGACATTACTGCAGATCAGAGGATAATGATAGATCTCACCATAGATCATAGACATAGGACAACTAGAGACATTACTGGAGATCAGAGGATAATGATAGATCTCACCATAGATCATAGACATAGGACAACTAGAGACATTACTGTAGAGCAGAGGATAATAATAGATCTCACCATAGATCATAGACATAGGACAACTAGAGCCATTACTGTAGATCAGAGGACAATGATAGATCCCACCATAGATCATAGACACAGGACAACTAGAGACATTACTGTAGATCAGAGGATAATGATAGACCTCACCATAGATCATAGACATAGGACAACTAGAGATATTACTGTAGATCAGAGGACAATTATAGATCTCACCATAGATCATAGACATAGGACAACTAGAGACATTACTGCAGATCAGAGGACAATGATAGATCTCACCATAGATCATAGGACAACTAGAGACATTACTGTAGATCAGAGGATAATGATAGACCTCACCATAGATCATAGACATAGGACAACTAGAGACATTACTGTAGATCAGAGGACAATGATAGATCTCACCATAGATCATAGACATAGGACAACTAGAGACATTACTGTAGATCAGAGGATAATGATAGACCTCACCATAGATCATAGACATAGGACAACTAGAGACATTACTGTAGATCAGAGGATAATGATAGACCTCACCATAGATCATAGACATAGGACAACTAGAGACATTACTGTAGATCAGAGGATAATGATAGACCTCACCATAGATCATAGACATAGGACAACTAGAGACATTACTGTAGAGCAGAGGATAATGATAGATATCACCATAGATCATAGACATAGGACAACTAGAGACATTACTGTAGATCAGAGGATAATGATAGATCTCACCATAGATCATAGACATAGGACAACTAGAGACATTACTGCAGATCAGAGGATAATGATAGATCTCACCATAGATCATAGACATAGGACAACTAGAGACATTACTGCAGATCAGAGGATAATGATAGATCTCACCATAGATCATAGACATAGGACAGCTAGAGACATTACTGTAGATCACAGGATAATGATAGATCTCACCATAGATCATAGACATAGGACAACTAGAGACATTACTGTAGATCAGAGGATAATGATAGATCTCACCATAGATCATAGACATAGGACAACTAGAGACATTACTGTAGATCAGAGGATAATGATAGATCTCACCATAGATCATAGACATAGGACAACTAGAGACATTACTGCAGATCAGAGGATAATGATAGACCTCACCATAGATCATAGACATAGGACAACTAGAGACATTACTGCAGATCAGAGGATAATGATAGACCTCACCATAGATCATAGACATAGGACAACTAGAGACATTACTGTAGATCAGAGGATAATGATAGATCTCACCATAGATCATAGACATAGGACAACTAGAGACATTACTGCAGATCAGAGGATAATGATAGATCTCACCATAGACATAGGACAACTAGAGACATTACTGTAGATCAGAGGACAATGATAGACCTCACCATAGATCATAGACATAGGACAACTAGAGACATTACTGCAGATCAGAGGATAATGATAGACCTCACCATAGATCATAGACATAGGACAACTAGAGACATTACTGCAGATCAGAGGATAATGATAGACCTCACCATAGATCATAGACATAGGAGAACTAGAGCCATTACTGCAGATCAGAGGATAATGATAGACCTCACCATAGATCATAGACATAGGACAACTAGAGACATTACTGCAGATCAGAGGATAATGATAGACCTCACCATAGATCATAGACATAGGACAACTAGAGACATTACTGTAGATCAGAGGATAATGATAGATCTCACCATAGATCATAGACATAGGACAACTAGAGACATTACTGTAGATGAGAGGACAATGATAGATCTCACCATAGATCATAGACATAGGACAACTAGAGACATTACTGCAGATCAGAGGATAATGATAGATCTCACCATAGACATAGGACAACTAGAGACATTACTGCAGATCAGAGGATAATGATAGACCTCACCATAGATCATAGACATAGGACAACTAGAGACATTACTGTAGATCAGAGGATAATGATAGATCTCACCATAGATCATAGACATAGGACAACTAGAGACATTACTGTAGATCAGAGGATAATGATAGACCTCACCATAGATCATAGACATAGGACAACTAGAGACATTACTGCAGATCAGAGGATAATGATAGATCTCACCATAGATCATAGACATAGGACAACTAGAGACATTACTGTAGATCAGAGGATAATGATAGATCTCACCATAGATCATAGACATAGGACAACTAGAGACATTACTGCAGATCAGAGGATAATGATAGACCTCACCATAGATCATAGACATAGGACAACTAGAGACATTACTGCAGATCAGAGGATAATGATAGATCTCACCATAGATCATAGACATAGGACAACTAGAGACATTACTGTAGATCAGAGGATAATGATAGATCTCACCATAGATCATAGACATAGGACAACTAGAGACATTACTGCAGATCAGAGGATAATGATAGATCTCACCATAGATAATAGACATAGGACAACTAGAGACATTACTGCAGATCAGAGGATAATGATAGACCTCACCATAGATCATAGACATAGGACTAGAGACATTACTGTAGATCAGAGGATAATGATAGACCTCACCATAGATCATAGACATAGGACAACTAGAGACATTACTGCAGATCAGAGGATAATGATAGACCTCACCATAGATCATAGACACAGGACAACTAGAGACATTACTGTAGATCAGAGGATAATGATAGATCTCACAATAGATCATAGACATAGGACTAGAGACATTACTGTAGATCAGAGGATAATGATAGATCTCACCATAGATCATAGACACAGGACAACTAGAGACATTACTGTAGATCAGAGGATAATGATAGACCTCACCATAGATCATAGACATAGGACAACTAGAGACATTACTGTAGATCAGAGGATAATGATAGACCTCACCATAGATCATAGACATAGGACAACTAGAGTCATTACTGCATATCAGAGGATAATGATAGATCTCACCATAGATCATAGACATAGGACAACTAGAGACATTACTGTAGATCAGAGGATAATGATAGATCTCACCATAGATCATAGACATAGGACAACTAGAGACATTACTGCAGATCAGAGGATAATGATAGATCTCACCATAGACATAGGACAACTAGAGCCATTACTGTAGATCAGAGGATAATGATAGACCTCACCATAGATCATAGACATAGGACAACTAGAGACATTACTGCAGATCAGAGGATAATGATAGATCTCACCATAGATCATAGACATAGGACAACTAGAGACATTACTGCAGATCAGAGGACAATGATAGACCTCACCATAGATCATAGACATAGGACAACTAGAGTCATTACTGCATATCAGAGGATAATGATAGATCTCACCATAGATCATAGACATAGGACAACTAGAGACATTACTGTAGATCAGAGGATAATGATAGACCTCACCATAGATCATAGACATAGGACAACTAGAGACATTACTGCAGATCAGAGGATAATGATAGACCTCACCATAGATCATAGACATAGGACAACTAGAGACATTACTGCAGATCAGAGGATAATGATAGATCTCACCATAGATCATAGACATAGGACAACTAGAGACATTACTGCAGATCAGAGGACAATTATAGATCTCACCATAGATCATAGACATAGGACAACTAGAGACATTACTGTAGATCAGAGGATAATGATAGATCTCACCATAGATCATAGACATAGGACAACTAGAGACATTACTGCAGATCAGAGGATAATGATAGATCTCACCATAGATCATATACATAGGACAACTAGAGACATTACTGTAGATCAGAGGATAATGATAGATCTCACCATAGATCATATACATAGGACAACTAGAGACATTACTGTAGATCAGAGGATAATGATAGACCTCACCATAGATCATCGACATAGGACAACTAGAGACATTACTGTAGATCAGAGGATAATGATAGACCTCACAATAGATCATAGACATAGGACAACTAGAGACATTACTGCAGATCAGAGGATAATGATAGATCTCACCATAGATCATAGACATAGGACAACTAGAGACATTACTGTAGATCAGAGGATAATGATAGACCTCACCATAGATCATAGACATAGGACAACTAGAGACATTACTGTAGATCAGAGGATAATGATAGACCTCACCATAGATCATAGACATAGGACAACTAGAGACATTACTGTAGATCAGAGGACAATGATAGATCTCACCATAGATCATAGACATAGGACAACTAGAGACATTACTGTATATCAGAGGATAATGATAGATCTCACCATAGATCATAGACATAGGACAACTAGATATTACTGCAGATCAGAGGATAATGATAGATCTCACCATAGATCATAGACATAGGACAACTAGAGACATTACTGCAGATCAGAGGATAATGATAGACCTCACCATAGATCATAGACATAGGACAACTAGAGACATTACTGTAGATCAGAGGATAATGATAGACCTCACCATAGATCATAGACATAGGACAACTAGAGACATTACTAGGACATATACGATATATATATAATATACAGGGGGGTGTATGTACCTCTCACTTCCGGCAGCCGTACAGGCCACGCCTCTTCACTTCCTTTCACACCCAGGTGTTTGCATTCTGTTTTTTGATTGGAGATGTCATCAGTGACGTGCTCATGTCTCCTCTCCTTTCCTATTTCAGGCCACGCCCGCGCATCACGTGAAGTGTCAGGTTTAGACACTGAGCTTAGTTAAAGGGCCAGTGACCCCGGATAAGACGTGGTGATCGCGGAGGCTTCTGAAAGACAGTGCAGCTAAAGTGGCTGATAACAGCGAACACTAGATTGTTATCACTTGATACAGGATTAGTGACGTCACCACTACTGGTGCGCGGTGTATATAATCCTGTCATGTGTGATACTGTCTGCTGAGCTGTGTATCTAATCCTATCATGTGTGATACAGTCTGATGAGCTGTGTATCTTATCCTATCATGTTTGATACTGTCTGCTGAGCTGTGTATCTAATCCTATCATGTGTGATACTGTCTGCTGAGCTGTGTATCTAATCCTATCATGTGTGATACTGTCTGCTGAGCTGTGTATCTAATCCTATCATGTGTGATACTGTCTGCTGAGCTGTGTATCTAATCCTATCATGTGTGATACTTTCTCCTGAGCTGTGTATCTAATCCTATCATGTGTGATACTGTCTGCTGAGCTGTGTATCTAATCCTATCATGTGTGATACTGTCTGCTGAGCTGTGTATCTAATCCTATCATGTGTGATACCATCTGCTGAGCTGTGTATCTAATCCTATCATGTGTAATACTGTCTGCTGAGCCGTGTATCTAATCCTATCATGTGTGATACTGTCTGCTGAGCCGTGTATCTAATCCTATCATGTGTGATACTGTCTGCTGAGCCGTGTATCTAATCCTATCATGTGTGATACTGTCTGCTGAGCTGTGTATCTAATCCTGTCATGTGTGATACTGTCTGCTGAGCGGTGTATCTAATCCTATCATGTGTGATACTGTCTGCTGAGCTGTGTATCTAATCCTATCATGTGTGATACTGTCTGCTGAGCTGTGTATCTAATCCTATCATGTGTGATACTGTCTGCTAAGCCACTGTATCTAATCCTATCATGTGTGATACTGTCTGCTGAGCTGTGTATCTAATCCTATCATGTGTGATACTGTCTGCTGAGCGGGTGTATCTAATCCTGTCATGTATGATACTGTCTGCTGAGCCGCTGTATCTAATCCTATCATGTGTGATACTGTCTGCTGAGCCACTGTATCTAATCCTATCATGTGTGATACTGTCTGCTGAGCCGTGTATCTAATCCTATCATGTGTGATACTGTCTGCTGAGCTGTGTATCTAATCCTATCATGTGTGATACTGTCTGCTGAGCCGTGTATCTAATCCTATCATGTGTGATACTGTCTGCTGAGCTGTGTATCTAATCCTGTCATGTGTGATACTGTCTGCTGAGCGGTGTATCTAATCCTATCATGTGTGATACTGTCTGCTGAGCTGTGTATCTAATCCTATCATGTGTGATACTGTCTGCTGAGCTGTGTATCTAATCCTATCATGTGTGATACTGTCTCCTGAGCCACTGTATCTAATCCTATCATGTGTGATACTGTCTGCTGAGCTATGTATCTAATCCTATCATGTGTGATACTGTCTGCGGAGCTGTGTATCTAATCCTATCATGTGTGATACTGTCTGCGGAGCTGTGTATCTAATCCTATCATGTGTGATACTGTCTGCTCAGCTACTGTATCTAATACTATCATGTGTGATACTGTCTGCTGAGCTGTGTATCTAATCCTATCATGTGTGATACTGTCTGCTGAGCAGTGTATCTAATCCTATCATGTGTGATACTGTCTGCTGAGCTGTGTATCTAATCCTATCATGTGTGATACTGTCTGCTGAGCTGTGTATCTAATCCTGTCATGTGTGATACTGTCTGCTGAGCTGTGTATCTAATCCTATCATGTGTGATAGTCTGCTGATCCGCTGTATCTAATCCTATCATGTGTGATACTTTCTCCTGAGCTGTGTATCTAATCCTGTAATGTGTGATACTGTCTGCTGAGCCGTGTATCTAATTCTATCATGTGTGATACTTTCTCCTGAGCTGTGTATCTAATCCTGTCATGTGTGATACTGTCTGCTGAGCCGTGTATCTAATCCTATCATGTGTGATACTGTCTGCTGAGCTGTGTATCTAATCCTATCATGTGTGATACTATCTGCTGAGCCCTGTATCTAATCCTATCATGCGTGATACTGTCTGCTGAGCTGTGTATCTAATCCTATCATGTGTGATACTATCTGCTGAGCCCTGTATCTAATCCTATCATGCGTGATACTGTCTGCTGAGCTGTGTATCTAATCCTATCATGTGTGATACTGTCTGCTGAGCTGTGTATCTAATCCTATCATGTGTGATACTATCTGCTGAGCTGTGTATCTAATCCTATCATGTGTGATACTGTCTGCTGATCTGTGTATCTAATCCTATCATGTGTGATACTGTCTGCTGAGCTGTGTATCTAATCCTATCATGTGTGGTACTGTCTGCTGAGCTGTGTATCTAATCCTATCATGTGTGATACTGTCTGCTGATCTTTGTATCTAATCCTATCATGTGTGATACTGTCTGCTGATCTGTGTATCTAATCCTATCATGTGTGATACTGTCTGCTGAGGGGTGTATCTAATCCTATCATGTGTGATACTGTCTGCTGAGCCGTGTATCTAATCCTATCATGTGTGATACTGTCTGCTGAGCAGTGTATCTAATCCTATCATGTGTGATACTGTCTGCTGATCTGTGTATCTAATCCTATCATGTGTGATACTGTCTGCTGAGCCGTGTATCTAATCCTATCATGTGTGATACTGTCTGCTGAGCAGTGTATCTAATCCTATCATGTGTGATACTGTCTGCTGATCTGTGTATCTAATCCTATCATGTGTAATACTGTCTGCTGAGCCACTGTATCTAATCCTATCATGTGTGATACTGTCTGCTGAGCTGTGTATCTAATCCTATCATGTGTGATACTATCTGCTGCGCTGTGTATCTAATCCTATCATGTGTGATACAATCTGCTGAGCTGTGTATCTAATCCTGTCATGTGTGATAGTGTCTGCTGAGCTGTGTATCTAATCCTATCATGTGTGATACTGTCTGCTGAGCTGTGTATCTAATCCTATCATGTGTGATACTGTCTGCTGAGCCACTGTATCTAATCCTATCATGTGTTATACTGTCTGCTGAGCTGTGTATCTAATCCTATCATGTGTGATACTATCTGCTGAGCTGTGTATCTAATCCTATCATGTGTTATACTATCTGCTGAGCTGTGTATCTAATCCTGTCATGTGTGATAGTGTCTGCTGAGCTGTGTATCTAATCCTATCATGTGTGATACTGTCTGCTGAGCTGTGTATCTAATCCTATCCTGTGTGATGCTGTCTGCTGAGCTGTGTATCTAATTCTATCATGTGTGATACTGTCTGCTGATCCGCTGTATCTAATCCTATCATGTGTGATACTTTCTCCTGAGCTGTGTATCTAATCCTGTCATGTGTGATACTGTCTGCTGAGCCGTGTATCTAATCCTATCATGTGTGATACTGTCTGCTGAGCTGTGTATCTAATCCTGTCATGTGTGATACTGTCTGCTGAGCCACTGTATCTAATCCTATCATGTGTGATACTGTCTGCTGAGCTGTGTATCTAATCCTATCATGTGTGATACTGTCTGCTGAGCTGTGTATCTAATCCTATCATGTGTGATACTGTCTGCTGAGCTGTGTATCTAATCCTGTCATGTGTGATACTGTCTGCTGAGCTGTGTATCTAATCCTATCATGTGTGATAGTCTGCTGATCCGCTGTATCTAATCCTATCATGTGTGATACTTTCTCCTGAGCTGTGTATCTAATCCTGTAATGTGTGATACTGTCTGCTGAGCCGTGTATCTAATTCTATCATGTGTGATACTTTCTCCTGAGCTGTGTATCTAATCCTGTCATGTGTGATACTGTCTGCTGAGCCGTGTATCTAATCCTATCATGTGTGATACTGTCTGCTGAGCTGTGTATCTAATCCTATCATGTGTGATACTATCTGCTGAGCCCTGTATCTAATCCTATCATGCGTGATACTGTCTGCTGAGCTGTGTATCTAATCCTATCATGTGTGATACTATCTGCTGAGCCCTGTATCTAATCCTATCATGCGTGATACTGTCTGCTGAGCTGTGTATCTAATCCTATCATGTGTGATACTGTCTGCTGAGCTGTGTATCTAATCCTATCATGTGTGATACTATCTGCTGAGCTGTGTATCTAATCCTATCATGTGTGATACTGTCTGCTGATCTGTGTATCTAATCCTATCATGTGTGATACTGTCTGCTGAGCTGTGTATCTAATCCTATCATGTGTGGTACTGTCTGCTGAGCTGTGTATCTAATCCTATCATGTGTGATACTGTCTGCTGATCTTTGTATCTAATCCTATCATGTGTGATACTGTCTGCTGATCTGTGTATCTAATCCTATCATGTGTGATACTGTCTGCTGAGGGGTGTATCTAATCCTATCATGTGTGATACTGTCTGCTGAGCCGTGTATCTAATCCTATCATGTGTGATACTGTCTGCTGAGCCACTGTATCTAATCCTATCATGTGTGATACTGTCTGCTGAGCTGTGTATCTAATCCTATCATGTGTGATACTATCTGCTGCGCTGTGTATCTAATCCTATCATGTGTGATACAATCTGCTGAGCTGTGTATCTAATCCTGTCATGTGTGATAGTGTCTGCTGAGCTGTGTATCTAATCCTATCATGTGTGATACTGTCTGCTGAGCTGTGTATCTAATCCTATCATGTGTGATACTGTCTGCTGAGCCACTGTATCTAATCCTATCATGTGTTATACTGTCTGCTGAGCTGTGTATCTAATCCTATCATGTGTGATACTATCTGCTGAGCTGTGTATCTAATCCTATCATGTGTTATACTATCTGCTGAGCTGTGTATCTAATCCTGTCATGTGTGATAGTGTCTGCTGAGCTGTGTATCTAATCCTATCATGTGTGATACTGTCTGCTGAGCTGTGTATCTAATCCTATCCTGTGTGATGCTGTCTGCTGAGCTGTGTATCTAATTCTATCATGTGTGATACTGTCTGCTGATCCGCTGTATCTAATCCTATCATGTGTGATACTTTCTCCTGAGCTGTGTATCTAATCCTGTCATGTGTGATACTGTCTGCTGAGCCGTGTATCTAATCCTATCATGTGTGATACTGTCTGCTGAGCTGTGTATCTAATCCTGTCATGTGTGATACTGTCTGCTGAGCCACTGTATCTAATCCTATCATGTGTGATACTGTCTGCTGAGCTGTGTATCTAATCCTATCATGTGTGATACTGTCTGCTGAGCGGGTGTATCTAATCCTGTCATGTATGATACTGTCTGCTGAGCCGTGTATCTAATCCTATCATGTGTGATACTGTCTCCTGAGCCACTGTATCTAATCCTATCATGTGTGATACTGTCTGCTTAGCTGTGTATCTAATCCTATCATGTGTGATACTGTCTGCTGAGCTATGTATCTAATCCTAGCATGTGTGATACTGTCTGCGGAGCTGTGTATCTAATCCTATCATGTGTGATACTGTCTGCGGAGCTGTGTATCTAATCCTATCATGTGTGATACTGTCTGCTCAGCTACTGTATCTAATACTATCATGTGTGATACTGTCTGCTGAGCTGTGTATCTAATCCTATCATGTGTGATACTGTCTGCTGAGCTGTGTATCTAATCCTATCATGTGTGATACTGTCTGCTGAGCAGTGTATCTAATCCTATCATGTGTGATACTGTCTGCTGAGCTGTGTATCTAATCCTATCATGTGTGATACTGTCTGCTGAGCTGTGTATCTAATCCTGTCATGTGTGATACTGTCTGCTGAGCTGTGTATCTAATCCTATCATGTGTGATACAGTCTGCTGATCCGCTGTATCTAATCCTATCATGTGTGATACTTTCTCCTGAGCTGTGTATCTAATCCTGTAATGTGTGATACTGTCTGCTGAGCCGTGTATCTAATCCTATCATGTGTGATACTTTCTCCTGAGCTGTGTATCTAATCCTATCATGTGTGATACTATCTGCTGAGCAGTGTATCTAATCCTATCATGTGTGATACTGTCTCCTGAGCCACTGTATCTAATCCTATCATGTGTGATACTGTCTGCTTAGCTGTGTATCTAATCCTATCATGTGTGATACTGTCTCCTGAGCCACTGTATCTAATCCTATCATGTGTGATACTGTCTGCGGAGCTGTGTATCTAATCCTATCATGTGTGATACTGTCTGCTCAGCTACTGTATCTAATACCGTACTATCATGTGTGATACTGTCTGCTGAGCTGTGTATCTAATCCTATCATGTGTGATACTGTCTGCTGAGCTGTGTATCTAATCCTATCATGTGTGATACTGTCTGCTGAGCAGTGTATCTAATCCTGTCATGTGTGATACTCTCTGCTGAGCCCTGTATCTAATCCTATCATGTGTGATACTGTCTGCTGAGCTACTGTATCTAATACTATCATGTGTGATACTGTCTGCTGAGCTGTGTATCTAATCCTATCATGTGTGATACAATCTGCTGAGCTATGTATCTAATCCTGTCATGTGTGATAGTGTCTGCTGAGCTGTGTATCTAATCCTATCATGTGTGATACTGTCTGCTGAGCTGTGTATCTAATCCTATCATGTGTGATACTGTCTGCTGAGCCACTGTATCTAATCCTATCATGTGTGATACTGTCTGCTGAGCTGTGTATCTAATCTTATCATGTGTGATACTATCTGCTGAGCTGTGTATCTAATCCTATCATGTGTGATACTATCTGCTGAGCTGTGTATCTAATCCTGTCATGTGTGATAGTGTCTGCTGAGCTGTGTATCTAATCCTATCATGTGTGATACTGTCTGCTGAGCTGTGTATCTAATCCTATGATGTGTGATACTGTCTGCTGAGCCACTGTATCTAATCCTATCATGTGTGATACTGTCTGCTGAGCTGTGTATCTAATCCTATCATGTGTGATACTATCTGCTGAGCCCTGCATCTAATCCTATCATGTGTGATACTGTCTGCTGAGCTGTGTATCTAATCCTATCATGTGTGATACTGTCTGCTGAGCTGTGTATCTAATCCTATCATGTGTGATACTCTCTGCTGAACTGTGTATCTAATCCTATCATGTGTGATACTGACTGCTGAGCCACTGTATCTAATCCTATCATGTGTTATACTGTCTGCTGAGCTGTGTATCTAATCCTATCATGTGTGATACTATCTGCTGAGCTGTGTATCTAATCCTATCATGTGTTATACTATCTGCTGAGCTGTGTATCTAATCCTGTCATGTGTGATAGTGTCTGCTGAGCTGTGTATCTAATCCTATCATGTGTGATACTGTCTGCTGAGCTGTGTATCTAATCCTATCATGTGTGATACTGTCTGCGGAGCTGTGTATCTAATCCTATCCTGTGTGATGCTGTCTGCTGAGCTGTGTATCTAATTCTATCATGTGTGATACTGTCTGCTGAGCTGTGTATCTAATCCTATCATGTGTGATACTATCTGCTGAGCTGTGTATCTAATCCTATCATGTGTGATACTGTCTGCTGAGCTGTGTCTCTAATCCTATCATGTGTGATACTGTCTGCTGAGCTGTGTATCTAATCCTATCATGTGTGATACTGTCTGCTGATCTGTGTATCTAATCCTATCATGTGTGATACTGTCTGCTGAGCTGTGTATCTAATCCTATCATGTGTGATACTGTCTGCTGAGCTGTGTATCTAATCCTATCATGTGTGATACTTTCTCCTGAGCTGTGTATCTAATCCTATCATGTGTGATACTGTCTGCTGAGCTGTGTATCTAATCCTATCATGTGTGATACTGTCTGCTGAGCTGTGTATCTAATCCTATCATGTGTGATACCATCTGCTGAGCTGTGTATCTAATCCTATCATGTGTAATACTGTCTGCTGAGCCGTGTATCTAATCCTATCATGTGTGATACTGTCTGCTGAGCCGTGTATCTAATCCTATCATGTGTGATACTGTCTGCTGAGCCGTGTATCTAATCCTATCATGTGTGATACTGTCTGCTGAGCTGTGTATCTAATCCTATCATGTGTGATACTGTCTGCTGAGCAGTGTATCTAATCCTATCATGTGTGATACTGTCTGCTGAGCTGTGTATCTAATCCTATCATGTGTGATACTGTCTGCTGAGCTGTGTATCTAATCCTGTCATGTGTGATACTGTCTGCTGAGCTGTGTATCTAATCCTATCATGTGTGATACAGTCTGCTGATCCGCTGTATCTAATCCTATCATGTGTGATACTTTCTCCTGAGCTGTGTATCTAATCCTGTAATGTGTGATACTGTCTGCTGAGCCGTGTATCTAATCCTATCATGTGTGATACTTTCTCCTGAGCTGTGTATCTAATCCTATCATGTGTGATACTATCTGCTGAGCAGTGTATCTAATCCTATCATGTGTGATACTGTCTCCTGAGCCACTGTATCTAATCCTATCATGTGTGATACTGTCTGCTTAGCTGTGTATCTAATCCTATCATGTGTGATACTGTCTCCTGAGCCACTGTATCTAATCCTATCATGTGTGATACTGTCTGCGGAGCTGTGTATCTAATCCTATCATGTGTGATACTGTCTGCTCAGCTACTGTATCTAATACCGTACTATCATGTGTGATACTGTCTGCTGAGCTGTGTATCTAATCCTATCATGTGTGATACTGTCTGCTGAGCTGTGTATCTAATCCTATCATGTGTGATACTGTCTGCTGAGCAGTGTATCTAATCCTGTCATGTGTGATACTCTCTGCTGAGCCCTGTATCTAATCCTATCATGTGTGATACTGTCTGCTGAGCTACTGTATCTAATACTATCATGTGTGATACTGTCTGCTGAGCTGTGTATCTAATCCTATCATGTGTGATACAATCTGCTGAGCTATGTATCTAATCCTGTCATGTGTGATAGTGTCTGCTGAGCTGTGTATCTAATCCTATCATGTGTGATACTGTCTGCTGAGCTGTGTATCTAATCCTATCATGTGTGATACTGTCTGCTGAGCCACTGTATCTAATCCTATCATGTGTGATACTGTCTGCTGAGCTGTGTATCTAATCTTATCATGTGTGATACTATCTGCTGAGCTGTGTATCTAATCCTATCATGTGTGATACTATCTGCTGAGCTGTGTATCTAATCCTGTCATGTGTGATAGTGTCTGCTGAGCTGTGTATCTAATCCTATCATGTGTGATACTGTCTGCTGAGCTGTGTATCTAATCCTATGATGTGTGATACTGTCTGCTGAGCCACTGTATCTAATCCTATCATGTGTGATACTGTCTGCTGAGCTGTGTATCTAATCCTATCATGTGTGATACTATCTGCTGAGCCCTGCATCTAATCCTATCATGTGTGATACTGTCTGCTGAGCTGTGTATCTAATCCTATCATGTGTGATACTGTCTGCTGAGCTGTGTATCTAATCCTATCATGTGTGATACTCTCTGCTGAACTGTGTATCTAATCCTATCATGTGTGATACTGACTGCTGAGCCACTGTATCTAATCCTATCATGTGTTATACTGTCTGCTGAGCTGTGTATCTAATCCTATCATGTGTGATACTATCTGCTGAGCTGTGTATCTAATCCTATCATGTGTTATACTATCTGCTGAGCTGTGTATCTAATCCTGTCATGTGTGATAGTGTCTGCTGAGCTGTGTATCTAATCCTATCATGTGTGATACTGTCTGCTGAGCTGTGTATCTAATCCTATCATGTGTGATACTGTCTGCGGAGCTGTGTATCTAATCCTATCCTGTGTGATGCTGTCTGCTGAGCTGTGTATCTAATTCTATCATGTGTGATACTGTCTGCTGAGCTGTGTATCTAATCCTATCATGTGTGATACTATCTGCTGAGCTGTGTATCTAATCCTATCATGTGTGATACTGTCTGCTGAGCTGTGTCTCTAATCCTATCATGTGTGATACTGTCTGCTGAGCTGTGTATCTAATCCTATCATGTGTGATACTGTCTGCTGATCTGTGTATCTAATCCTATCATGTGTGATACTGTCTGCTGAGCTGTGTATCTAATCCTATCCTGTGTGATGCTGTCTGCTGAGCTGTGTATCTAATTCTATCATGTGTGATACTGTCTGCTGATCCGCTGTATCTAATCCTATCATGTGTGATACTTTCTCCTGAGCCATGTATCTAATCCTATCATGTGTGATATTATCTGCAGAGCCATTGTATCTAATCCTATCATGTGTGAGGGTGGGTTCACACGAACGTGTATTGGGTCCGTGCGGGCCGCGTGGTTTTCACGCGCCACGCACAGACCAATACAAGTCTATGGGGCAGTACAGAAAGTCCGTTCTTTTTGCGCAGCGTTTGTCAGCTGCGCAAAAAGCGCGACATGGTCAATATCTCCGCTTATTTCGCGCATCACGCACCCATTGAAGTCAATGGGTGCGTGAAAACCACGCAGGTCGCACGGAAGCACTTCCGTGCGAACTGCCTGTTTCGCGCACCAGCTGTCAAAAGGATGAATGTAAACAGAAAAGCACCGCATGCTTTTCTGTTTACAAACATCCAAACGGAGTGTCTTTGAGTTGAGCGAACCCGGACAATCGAACCGAACTTCACCGGGTTCGGCCGAACTCGTTTTGGCCGAACCCGGCAAAAAAAATTCCGGTACGCAAAGTTAGGAGACAGTCACTGTCCAGGGTGCTGAAAGAGTTAAACTGTTTCAGCACCATGGACAGTGACTTCCGATCCCAATATACAGCAACCTGTAAAAAAAAAAAGAAGTTCTGACTTACCGATAACTCCCGGCTTCTTCCTCCAGTCTGACCTCCCGGGATGACAATTCAGTCCAAGTGACCGCTCCAGCCAATCACAGGCCAAGCACAGGCTGCAGTGGTCACATGGACTGCCACGTCATCCAGGGAGGTGGGGCCCGATGTCAAGAGAGGCGCGTCACCAAGGACGCGTCACCAAGGCAACGGCCGGGAGGGAAGTTCTCGTTAAGTACGAACGTCTTTTTTTTTTTTTTTTTAACAGGTTGCTCGATATTGTGTTCGGAATTCACTGTCGAGGGTGCTGAAAGAGTTACTGCCGATCAGTTAGCTCTTTCAGCACCCTGGACAGTGACTGACGTCGACTAGACTCATCTCTATGATGGCGGCTGCGCGAAAATCACGCAGCCGCGCATCATACACGGATGACACACGGAGCTGGCAAGTGATTTTTGCGCGCGCAAAACGCCGCGTTTTTTGCGCGCGCAAAAACGCAATGTTTGTCTGAATAAGCCCTGATACTGTCTGCTGAGCTGTGTATCTAATCCTATCATGTGTGATACTGTCTGCTGAGCTGTGTATCTAATCCTATCATGTGTGATACTGTCTGCTGAGCTGTGTATCTAATCCTATCATGTGTGATACTGTCTGCTGAGCTGTGTATCTAATCCTATCATGTGTAATACTGTCTGCTGAGCTGTGTATCTAATCCTATCATGTGTGATACTGTCTGCTGAGCTGTGTATCTAATCCTATCATGTGTGATACTGTCTGCTGAGCTTTGTATCTAATCCTATCATGTGTAATACTGTCTGCTGAGCTGTGTATCTAATCCTATCATGTGTGATACTGTCTGCTGAGCTGTGTATCTAATCCTATCATGTGTGATACTGTGTGCTGAGCCCGGTATCTAATCCTATCATGTGTGATACTGTCTGCTGAGCTGTGTATCTAATCCTATCATGTGTGATACTGTCTGCTGAGCTGTGTATCTAATCCTATCATGTGTGATACTGTCTGCTGAGCTGTGTATCTAATCCTATCATGTGTGATACTGTCTGCTGAGCTTTGTATCTAATCCTATCATGTGTAATACTGTCTGCTGAGCTGTGTATCTAATCCTATCATGTGTGATACTGTCTGCTGAGCTGTGTATCTAATCCTATCCTGTGTGATCCTCTGAGCTGTGTATCTAATCCTGTGTGATCCTCTGAGCTGTGTATCTAATCGTGTGTGATACCCTGTGGTACCAGGTAGGAGATGGGGGTGTATGGATCTGAGGCCGGAGCTTCTTTACTTCATCATTGTCCGGAATATTCCGGTTTGAAAATCTGCGGAAAAGATCGTCACAAATTTCTGCAGCGGAAAATCGCGAGATTTGAATTGTCGGACCCTGTGAGCGCGGTAAATCCTGGCGGCCGGAAGCGGTCAGCGCCATTTTACCAGAAGAGGAAGATCCTGCGGAAGTTACCGCCCCGTATCTTCACTGGACTGTGACCGGAAACGGTGGCCCAATCACTAGCAAAGCATTGACGCGCTTCCCCGGCTCATGGATCCGTCGGGCTCCGCACCCAATAAGAAAAGCCGCCATGAGGGCGACGTACGCCGTATATCACGCCACAGCTCGCAATATCCCGCCAGGCACAGATGCCGAGAAGGCCATGGACGGGGCAGGTGTTCTAAATACGGAAAATATATCACACAAGGTTGAGATTCCGCCTCTCTGCTACATTCTCCCGCTATGCCGATCCTGCGATCCGCATTCAGATTATGGGAGAGATTTTTTTTACGGCACCCACTTTATTCATTGTAGTCATGGAAACACTGAAAATCAGGCAGGAGACGACTGTTCCGGATGTAACCATCAGAAACGTCACCAATAAGACAGCAGCTGACGACGACGACGACGATCCCTCGCGCTGCCGACAACGACGATCCCTCGCGCTGACGACGATCCCTCGCGCTGCCGACAACGACGATCCCTCGCGCTGACGACGATCCCTCGCGCTGCCGACAACGACGATCCCTCGCGCTGACGACGATCCCTCGCGCTGCCCTCCAGGTATCAAAGGTCAAGATAAAAGAGATCAAGTTGGAAGAACTCAACACGACACCACCTAAAAAACAAAAAGGGCTTCATAGAAGATGTCCCCCGTAGAGCAGCCGGAGGAGTCCATGAAGTTGTTGGGAGTCCCCGCGCCGTGACCGTGTTTCTCGGACTATAAGACGCACTCTGGTTTTAAACAAGAGAAAATGGGGAAAAAATTCAAATTTCCGACTTTTAAATAAAAAATATTTGTTTAAAAAAAAATAATAATTTGAGTTTCACTGCGTTCCGGGAGCCGGAACTTTTATATTTTTCCATCAATGAGGGATTATTTTTTGTAGTTTTTTATTGGCACAATTTTTTGGTACATACATTTTTTGGCTAAGGTGCCAAAAAAACGAATTCTGGGGTTTTAACTATTTTATTTTTTTATGCCGTTCATCGTGAGAGTCAAATAACGCCATATTGTAATAGTTTCAGACTTGAACAGGCGCAGCGATACCAATTTTTTTTTATTTTTACTTTGTGCTTGGGAAAAATAGGAAAAGTTTTATTTATTTTTTGACACATTTTATTAGTTCCCCTCGGACTTGAACCAGCGATCATAAGATCGCTGGCACAATACACTGCAATACATGGATGAGTTACGGAAACAGCGCAGCTCAGCCAGTTATGTTGTTTTGGTCAATCGACCATGTGCGCCGTTTGCGTCACTCCAACATGTGCGCCGTTTTCGTAGCTACCGAGTTGCGGAAACAGAGTAGCTTGCGGTGCTGCGCCGTTTTCTTAACTACTATTCTGGTCTATAGGAGCTACGGAAACGGCACAGCGAGCACCTGAACCAGTTTAAAGGAGACCAGTGAATCATTGTGAAACCTGCGGACAAGGGGATCTTAGTGATAATGGGTGTAGTAGTTTACAAAATGATGTGCGACGCGTACTACACGACCGGGCAAACTATCAAACGCTTGCCGCAATGATGAAGAATAATTTAAAGGGGGTTATCCGGGGATAGCAAACCCCTGAAGTCACTGACCATATATGGACAGTGGCGTGGGCAGCAGGGCTGAAGTCCCCAGGCAGAGTATCAGCTGATGCTCTGCTCGGGAACTCCAGCGATGGGGAAACCCCTGAATTGACCAAATATGGACGTCGGGAGCAGGGCCGGAGTCCGGGCAGAGCACTAGCTGATGCTCTGCTCGGGACTCAAGCAATAGGCAATGTGAAAGCCCCTTGCGGTCATGCTCACTAGCAGCACATGAAGGTATATAGACGACGTTTTTGATATGCGGGAGAAATTGTATTTTTTTATTTTTTCATAGTTTGGAGGTAGAAAAAAATATATATTTTTACGGTGCCAATATAAGAAAAAGCGATTGTCTGCATGGTTTTATTTTTTATCCCGTTCACGTTTCACGCAAAATAACCCGTTAGATTAATGTTCCAGGTTATTACGGTCGTTTACATACCTAATATGTGTGGGTTTTTATTTAGTGCAGGAGCAATAAAATTTATTTTATGTATCATTATTTTGCATATTTTTTTTTTTAATCCCATTAACCCCTTGACTCACCAGGACGTAGCCGTACCTCATGCACTGCCAGCGAAGACTGTGATTGGTCAGTCACAGCAGACTGACCAGTCACCATTCCTTGAGAATCGGTATGTCATGAAGCTGAGCCAGCGCCATCACCGCCGGGTGTTGGCTGTATATTTTTGCCGACACTCCGCTGTAACCGCCAGGACCAGAGCTAGGCTCCGATCCGGCCGATCAACCCCTTAGCTTTTTAATGCTGCATCTATCACTGCGTTTAGGTGGTGAGATCAAACCCGATGGTTGCTAATGGCAACGATCGGCACTATGGTTGCTATGGCAACCGGAGGCAATAATGTCCTCCTAGTACGAAAGCCTATTAGGCCACGCCGGGAGGCGAAGCCTAATAGGCTTGCTGTCAGTGAATAGTTGACGGCTCTAATACACTGCACTATATAGGTAATGCAGTGTATTAGAATAGCGACCAGGGCTTCAAGCCGGTCCCCTAGTGGGACAACAACAAAAGAGTTTATAAAAATGAAGAAAAGTTTCACAGTAAAAATAAAAATGGTAAACATAAAAAAAGGACACATCTTACATATACCCTGATGTACTCCTCACATATTACATATATCCTGATGTACTCCTCACATATTACATATACCCTGATGTACTGCTCACATATTACATATACCCTGATGTACTCCTCACATATTACATATACCCTGATATACGCCTCACATATTACATATACCCTGATGTACTCCTCACATATTACATATACCCTGATGTACTCCTCACATATTACATATACCCTGATGTACTCCTCACATATTACATATACCCTGATGTACTCCTCACATATTACATATACCCTGATGTACTCCTCACATATTACATATATCCTGATGTACTCCTCACATATTACATATATCCTGATGTACTCCTCACATATTACATATACCCTGATGTATCCTCACATATTACACATACCCTGATGTATCCTCACATATTACATATATCCTGATGTACTCCTCACATATTACATATACCCTGATGTACTCCTCACATATTACATATACCCTGATGTACTCCTCACATATTACATATACCCTGATGTACTCCTCACATATTACATTTATCCTGATGTACTCCTCACATATTACATATACCCTGATGTACTCCTCACAGACTACATATATCCTGATGTACTCCTCACATATTACATATATCCTGATGTACTCCTCACATATTACATATATCCTGATGTACTCCTCACATATTACATATACCCTGATGTACTCCTCACATATTACATATATCCTGATGTACTCCTCACATATTACATATATCCTGATGTACTCCTCACATATTACATATACCCTGATGTACTCCTCACAGATTACATATACCCTGATGTACTCCTCACATATTACATATACCCTGATGTACTCCTCACATATTACATATATCCTGATGTACTCCTCACATATTACATATACCCTGATGTACTCCTCACATATTACATATATCCTGATGTACTCCTCACATATTACATATATCCTGATGTACTCCTCACATATTACATATATCCTGATGTACTCCTCACATATTACATATACCCTGATGTACTCCTCACATATTACATATACCCTGATGTACTCCTCACATATTACATATACCCTGATGTACTCCACACATATTACATATACCCTGATGTACTCCTCACATATTACATATACCCTGATGTACTCCTCACATATTACATATACCCTGATGTACTCCTCACACATTACATATACCCTGATGTACTCCTCACATATTACATATATCCTGATGTACTCCTCACATATTACATATACCCTGATGTACTCCTCACATATTACATATACCCTGATGTACTCCTCACATATTACATATATCCTGATGTACTCCTCACATATTACATATATCCTGATGTACTCCTCACATATTACATATACCCTGATGTACTCCTCACATATTATATATACCCTGATGTACTCCTCACATATTACATATACCCTGATGTACTCCTCACATATTACATATACCCTGATGTACTCCTCACATATTACATATACCCTGATGTACTCCTCACATATTACATATATCCTGATGTACTCCTCACATATTACATATATCCTGATGTACTCCTCACATATTACATATATCCTGATGTACTCCTCACATATTACATATATCCTGATGTACTCCTCACATATTACATATACCCTGATGTACTCCTCACATATTACATATATCCTGCTGTGCTCCTCACATATTACATATATCCTGATATACTCCTCACATATTACATATACACTGATGTACTCCTCACATATTACATATACCCTGATGTGCTCCTCACATATTACATATACCCTGATGTACTCCTCACATATTACATATACCCTGATGTACTCCTCACATATTACATATATCCTGATGTACTCCTCACATATACCCTGATGTACTCCTCACATATTACATATACCCTGATGTACTCCTCACATATTACATATACCCTGATGTACTCCTCACATATTACATATACCCTGATGTACTCCTCACATATTACATATATCCTGATGTACTCCTCACATATACCCTGATGTACTCCTCACATATTACATATACCCTGATGTACTCCTCACATATTACATATACCCTGATGTACTCCTCACATATTACATATATCCTGATGTACTCCTCACATATTACATATATCCTGATGTACTCCTCACATATTACATATATCCTGATGTACTCCTCACATATTACATATACCCTGATGTACTCCTCACATATTACATATATCCTGCTGTGCTCCTCACTTATTACATATACCCTGATATACTCCTCACATATTACATATACACTGATGTACTCCTCACATATTACATATACCCTGATGTACTCCTCACATATTACATATACCCTGATGTGCTCCTCACATATTACATATACCCTGATGTACTCCTCACATATTACATATACCCTGATGTACTCCTCACATATTACATATATCCTGATGTACTCCTCACATATTACATATACCCTGATGTACTCCTCACATATTACATATATCCTGATGTACTCCTCACATATTACATATATCCTGATGTACTCCGCACAGATTACATATATCCTGATGTACTCCTCACATATTACATATACCCTGATGTACTCCTCACATATTACATATACCCTGATGTACTCCTCACATATTACATATATCCTGATGTACTCCTCACATATTACATATACCCTGATGTACTCCTCACATATTACATATATCCTGATGTACTCCTCACATATTACATATATCCTGATGTACTCCTCACAGATTACATATACCCTGATGTACTCCTCACATATTACATATACCCTGATGTACTCCTCACATATTACATATATCCTGATGTACTCCTCACATATTACATATACCCTGATGTACTCCTCACATATTACATATACCCTGATGTACTCCTCACATATTACATATACCCTGATGTACTCCTCACATATTACATATACCCTGATGTACTCCTCACATATTACATATATCCTGATGTACTCCTCACATATTACATATATCCTGATGTACTCCTCACAGATTACATATACCCTGATGTACTCCTCACATATTACATATACCCTGATGTACTCCTCACATATTACATATATCCTGATGTACTCCTCACATATTACATATACCCTGATGTACTCCTCACATATTACATATACCCTGATGTACTCCTCACAGATTACATATATCCTGATGTACTCCTCACATATTACATATATCCTGATGTACTCCTCACATATTACATATATCCTGATGTACTCCTCACATATTACATATATCCTGATGTACTCCTCACATATTACATATACCCTGATGTGCTCCTCACATATTACATATACCCTGATGTACTCCTCACATATTACATATACCCTGATGTACTCCTCACATATTACATATATCCTGATGTACTCCTCACATATTACATATACCCTGATGTACTCCTCACATATTACATATATCCTGATGTACTCCTCACATATACCCTGATGTACTCCTCACATATTACATATACCCTGATGTACTCCTCACATATTACATATACCCTGATGTACTCCTCACATATTACATATATCCTGATGTACTCCTCACATATACCCTGATGTACTCCTCACATATTACATATACCCTGATGTACTCCTCACATATTACATATATCCTGATGTACTCCTCACATATTACATATATCCTGATGTACTCCTCACATATTACATATACCCTGATGTACTCCTCACATATTACATATACCCTGATGTACTCCTCACATATTACATATATCCTGATGTACTCCTCACATATTACATATATCCTGATGTACTCCTCACATATACCCTGATGTACTCCTCACATATTACATATACCCTGATGTACTACTCACATATCACATATATCCTCCTCACATATTACATATACCCTGATGTGCTCCTCACATATTACATATACCCTGATGTGCTCCTCACATATTACATATACCCTGATGTACTACTCACATATCACATATCCTCCTCACATATTACATATACCCTGATGTACTCCTCACGTTACATATATCCTGATGTACTCCTCACATATTACATATACCCTGATGTACTCCTCACATATTACATATACCCTGATGTACTCCTCACATATTACATATACCCTGATGTACTCCTCACATATTACATATACCCTGATGTACTCCTCACACATTACATATACCCTGATGTACTCCTCACATATTACATATACCCTGATGTACTCCTCACATATTACATATACCCTGATGTACTCCACACATATTACATATACCCTGATGTACTCCTCACATATTACATATACCCTGATGTACTCCACACATATTACATATACCCTGATGTACTCCTCACATATTACATATATCCTGATGTACTCCTCACATATTACATATACCCTGATGTACTCCTCACATATTACATATATCCTGATGTACCCCTCACATATTATATACCCTGATGTACTCCTCACATATTACATATACCCTGATGTACTCCTCACATATTACATATACCCTGATGTACTCCTCACATATTACATATACCCTGATGTACTCCTCACATATTACATATACCCTGATGTACTCCTCACATATTACATATACCCTGATGTACTCCTCACATATTACATATACCCTGATGTACTCCTCACATATTACATATACCCTGATGTACTCCTCACATATTACATATACCCTGATGTACTCCTCACATATTACATATATCCTGATGTACTCCTCACATATACCCTGATGTACTCCTCACATATTACATATACCCTGATGTACTCCTCACATATTACATATATCCTGATGTACTCCTCACATATTACATATACCCTGATGTACTCCTCACATATTACATATATCCTGATGTACTCCTCACATATTACATATATCCTGATGTATTCCTCACATATTACATATATCCTGATGTACTCCTCACATATTACATATATCCTGATGTACTCCTCACATATTACATATATCCTGATGTACTCCTCACATATTACATATATCCTGATGTACTCCTCACATATTACATATATCCTGATGTACTCCTCACATATTACATATATCCTGATGTACTCCTCACATATTACATATATCCTGATGTACTCCTCACATATTACATATATCCTGATGTACTCCTCACATCTTACATATACCCTGATGTACTCCTCACATATTACATATACCCTGATGTACTCCTCACATATTACATACACCCTGATGTACTCCTCACATATTACATATATCCTGATGTACTCCGCACATATTACATATACCCTGATGTACTCCTCACATATTACATATACCCTGATGTACTCCTCACATATTACATATACCCTGATGTACTCCTCACATATTACATATACCCTGATGTACTCCTCACATATTACATATACCCTGATGTACTCCTCACATATTACATATATCCTGATGTACTCCTCACATATACCCTGATGTACTCCTCACATATTACATATACCCTGATGTACTCCTCACATATTACATATATCCTGATGTACTCCTCACATATTACATATACCCTGATGTACTCCTCACATATTACATATATCCTGATGTACTCCTCACATATTACATATATCCTGATGTATTCCTCACATATTACATATATCCTGATGTACTCCTCACATATTACATATATCCTGATGTACTCCTCACATATTACATATATCCTGATGTACTCCTCACATATTACATATATCCTGATGTACTCCTCACATATTACATATATCCTGATGTACTCCTCACATATTACATATATCCTGATGTACTCCTCACATATTACATATATCCTGATGTACTCCTCACATCTTACATATACCCTGATGTACTCCTCACATATTACATATACCCTGATGTACTCCTCACATATTACATACACCCTGATGTACTCCTCACATATTACATATATCCTGATGTACTCCGCACATATTACATATATCCTGATGTACTCCTCACATATTACATATATCCTGATGTACTCCTCACATATTACATATACCCTGATGTACTCCTCACATATTACATATACCCTGATGTACTCCTCACATATTACATACATCCTGATGTACTCCTCACATATTACATACACCCTGATGTACCCCTCACATATTACATATATCCTGATGTACTCCTCACATATTACATATACCCTGATGTGCTCCTCACATATTACATATACCCTGATGTACTCCTCACATATTACATATACCCTGATGTACTACTCACATATCACATATATCCTCCTCACATATTACATATACCCTGATGTGCTCCTCACATATTACATATACCCTGATGTACTCCTCACATATTACATATACCCTGATGTACTACTCACATATCACATATATCCTCCTCACATATTACATATACCCTGATGTACTCCTCACGTTACATATATCCTGATGTACTCCTCACATATTACATATACCCTGATGTACTCCTCACATATTACATATACCCTGATGTACTCCTCACATATTACATATACCCTGATGTACTCCTCACATATTACATATACCCTGATGTACTCCTCACAGATTACATATAACCTGATGTACTCCTCACATATTACATATATCCTGATGTACTCCTCACATATTACATATATCCTGATGTACTCCTCACATATTACATATATCCTGATGTACTCTTCACATATTACATATATCCTGATGTACTCCTCACATATTACATATACCCTGATGTACTCCGCACATATTACATATATCCTGATGTACTCCTCACATATTACATATATCCTGATGTACTCCTCACATATTACATATACCCTGATGTACTCCTCACAGATTACATATAACCTGATGTACTCCTCACAGATTACATATATCCTGATGTACTCCTCACATATTACATATATCCTGATGTACTCCTCACATATTACATATATCCTGATGTACTCCTCACATATTACATATACCCTGATGTACTCCGCACATATTACATATATCCTGATGTACTCCTCACATATTACATATATCCTGATGTACTCCTCACATATTACATATATCCTGATGTACTCCTCACATATTACATATATCCTGATGTACTCCTCACATCTTACATATACCCTGATGTACTCCTCACATATTACATATACCCTGATGTACTCCTCACATATTACATACACCCTGATGTACTCCTCACATATTACATATATCCTGATGTACTCCGCACATATTACATATATCCTGATGTACTCCTCACATATTACATATACCCTGATGTACTCCTCACATATTACATATACCCTGATGTACTCCTCACATATTACATACATCCTGATGTACTCCTCACATATTACATATACCCTGATGTACCCCTCACATATTACATATATCCTGATGTACTCCTCACATATTACATATACCCTGATGTGCTCCTCACATATTACATATACCCTGATGTACTCCTCACATATTACATATACCCTGATGTACTACTCACATATCACATATATCCTCCTCACATATTACATATACCCTGATGTGCTCCTCACATATTACATATACCCTGATGTACTCCTCATATATTACATATACCCTGATGTACTACTCACATATCACATATATCCTCCTCACATATTACATATACCCTGATGTACTCCTCACGTTACATATATCCTGATGTACTCACATATTACATATACCCTGATGTACTCCTCACATATTACATATACCCTGATGTACTCCTCACATATTACATATACCCTGATGTACTCCTCACATATTACATATACCCTGATGTACTCCTCACAGATTACATATAACCTGATGTACTCCTCACATATTACATATATCCTGATGTACTCCTCACATATTACATATATCCTGATGTACTCCTCACATATTACATATATCCTGATGTACTCTTCACATATTACATATATCCTGATGTACTCCTCACATATTACATATACCCTGATGTACTCCGCACATATTACATATATCCTGATGTACTCCTCACATATTACATATATCCTGATGTACTCCTCACATATTACATATACCCTGATGTACTCCTCACATATTACATACACCCTGATGTACTCCTCACATATTACATACACCCTGATGTACTCCTCACATATTACATATATCCTGATGTACTCCTCACATATTACATATACCCTGATGTACTCCTCACATATTACATATACCCTGATGTACTCCTCACATATTACATATATCCTGATGTACTCCTCACATATTACATATACCCTGATGTACTCCTCACATATTACATATACCCTGATGTACTCCTCACATATTACATATACCCTGATGTACTCCTCACACATTACATATACCCTGATGTACTCCTCACATATTACATATACCCTGATGTACTCCTCACATATTACATATATCCTGATGTACTCCTCACATATTACATATACCCTGATGTACTCCTCACATATTACATATACCCTGATGTACTCCTCACATATTACATATATCCTGATGTACTCCTCACATATTACATATATCCTGATGTACTCCTCACATATACCCTGATGTACTCCTCACATATTACATATACCCTGATGTACTCCTCACATATTACATATATCCTGATGTACTCCTCACATATTACATATATCCTGATGTACTCCTCACATATTACATATATCCTGATGTACTCCTCACATATTACATATACCCTGATGTACTCCTCACATATTACATATATCCTGCTGTGCTCCTCACTTATTACATATACCCTGATATACTCCTCACATATTACATATACACTGATGTACTCCTCACATATTACATATACCCTGATGTACTCCTCACATATTACATATACCCTGATGTGCTCCTCACATATTACATATACCCTGATGTACTCCTCACATATTACATATACCCTGATGTACTCCTCACATATTACATATATCCTGATGTACTCCTCACATATTACATATACCCTGATGTACTCCTCACATATTACATATATCCTGATGTACTTCTCACATATTACATATATCCTGATGTACTCCGCACAGATTACATATATCCTGATGTACTCCTCACATATTACATATACCCTGATGTACTCCTCACATATTACATATACCCTGATGTACTCCTCACATATTACATATATCCTGATGTACTCCTCACATATTACATATACCCTGATGTACTCCTCACATATTACATATATCCTGATGTACTCCTCACATATTACATATATCCTGATGTACTCCTCACAGATTACATATACCCTGATGTACTCCTCACATATTACATATACCCTGATGTACTCCTCACATATTACATATATCCTGATGTACTCCTCACATATTACATATACCCTGATGTACTCCTCACATATTACATATACCCTGATGTACTCCTCACATATTACATATACCCTGATGTACTCCTCACATATTACATATACCCTGATGTACTCCTCACATATTACATATATCCTGATGTACTCCTCACATATTACATATATCCTGATGTACTCCTCACAGATTACATATACCCTGATGTACTCCTCACATATTACATATACCCTGATGTACTCCTCACATATTACATATATCCTGATGTACTCCTCACATATTACATATACCCTGATGTACTCCTCACATATTACATATACCCTGATGTACTCCTCACAGATTACATATATCCTGATGTACTCCTCACATATTACATATATCCTGATGTACTCCTCACATATTACATATATCCTGATGTACTCCTCACATATTACATATATCCTGATGTACTCCTCACATATTACATATACCCTGATGTGCTCCTCACATATTACATATACCCTGATGTACTCCTCACATATTACATATATCCTGATGTACTCCTCACATATTACATATATCCTGATGTACTCCTCACATATTACATATATCCTGATGTACTCCTCACATCTTACATATACCCTGATGTACTCCTCACATATTACATATACCCTGATGTACTCCTCACATATTACATATATCCTGATGTACTCCTCACATATACCCTGATGTACTCCTCACATATTACATATACCCTGATGTACTCCTCACATATTACATATACCCTGATGTACTCCTCACATATTACATATATCCTGATGTACTCCTCACATATTACATATACCCTGATGTACTCCTCACATATTACATATACCCTGATGTACTCCTCACATATTACATATACCCTGATGTACTCCTCACATATTACATATATCCTGATGTACTCCTCACATATTACATATATCCTGATGTACTCCTCACATATACCCTGATGTACTCCTCACATATTACATATACCCTGATGTGCTCCTCACATATTACATATACCCTGATGTACTCCTCACATATTACATATATCCTGATGTACTCCTCACATATTACATATACCCTGATGTACTCCTCACATATTACATATATCCTGATGTACTCCTCACATATTACATATATCCTGATGTACTCCTCACATATACCCTGATGTACTCCTCACATATTACATATACCCTGATGTACTCCTCACATATTACATATACCCTGATGTACTCCTCACATATTACATATACCCTGATGTGCTCCTCACATATTACATATACCCTGATGTACTCCTCACATATTACATATATCCTGATGTACTCCTCACATATTACATATACCCTGATGTACTCCTCACATATTACATATATCCTGATGTACTCCTCACATATTACATATATCCTGATGTACTCCTCACATATACCCTGATGTACTCCTCACATATTACATATACCCTGATGTGCTCCTCACATATTACATATACCCTGATGTACTCCTCACATATTACATATATCCTGATGTACTCCTCACATATTACATATATCCTGATGTACTCCTCACATATTACATATATCCTGATGTACTCCTCACATCTTACATATACCCTGATGTACTCCTCACATATTACATATACCCTGATGTACTCCTCACATATTACATATATCCTGATGTACTCCTCACATATACCCTGATGTACTCCTCACATATTACATATACCCTGATGTACTCCTCACATATTACATATACCCTGATGTACTCCTCACATATTACATATATCCTGATGTACTCCTCACATATTACATATACCCTGATGTACTCCTCACATATTACATATACCCTGATGTACTCCTCACATATTACATATACCCTGATGTACTCCTCACATATTACATATATCCTGATGTACTCCTCACATATTACATATATCCTGATGTACTCCTCACATATTACATATATCCTGATGTACTCCTCACATATTACATATACCCTGATGTACTCCGCACATATTACATATATCCTGATGTACTCCTCACATATTACATATATCCTGATGTACTCCTCACATATTACATATACCCTGATGTACTCCTCACATATTACATACACCCTGATGTACTCCTCACATATTACATATACCCTGATGTACTCCTCACATATTACATATATCCTGATGTACTCCTCACATATTACATATACCCTGATGTACTCCTCACATATTACATATACCCTGATGTACTACTCACATATCACATATATCCTCCTCACATATTACATATACCCTGATGTGCTCCTCACATATTACATATACCCTGATGTGCTCCTCACATATTACATATACCCTGATGTACTACTCACATATCACATATATCCTCCTCACATATTACATATACCCTGATGTACTCCTCACGTTACATATATCCTGATGTACTCCTCACATATTACATATACCCTGATGTACTCCTCACATATTACATATACCCTGATGTACTCCTCACATATTACATATACCCTGATGTACTCCTCACATATTACATATACCCTGATGTACTCCTCACATATTACATATACCCTGATGTACTCCTCACATATTACATATATCCTGATGTACTCCTCACATATTACATATACCCTGATGTACTCCGCACATATTACATATATCCTGATGTACTCCTCACATATTACATATATCCTGATGTACTCCTCACATATTACATATACCCTGATGTACTCCTCACATATTACATATACCCTGATGTACTCCTCACATATTACATACACCCTGATGTACTCCTCACATATTACATATACCCTGATGTACTCCTCACATATTACATATATCCTGATGTACTCCTCACATATTACATATACCCTGATGTACTCCTCACATATTACATATATCCTGATGTACTCCTCACATATTACATATACCCTGATGTACTCCTCACCTATTACATATACCCTGATGTACTCCTCACATATTACATATATCCTGATGTACTCCTCACCTATTACATATACCCTGATGTACTCCTCACATATTACATATACCCTGATGTACTCCTCACCTATTACATATACCCTGATGTACTCCTCACATATTACATATACCCTGATGTACTCCTCACATATTACATATATCCTGATGTACTCCTCACATATTACATATACCCTGATGTACTCCTCACACATTACATATACCCTGATGTACTCCTCACCTATTACATATACCCTGATGTACTCCTCACATATTACATATACCCTGATGTACTCCTCACATATTACATATACCCTGATGTACTCCACACATATTACATATACCCTGATGTACTCCTCACATATTACATATACCCTGATGTACTCCACACATATTACATATACCCTGATGTACTCCTCACATATTACATATATCCTGATGTACTCCTCACATATTACATATACCCTGATGTACTCCTCACATATTACATATATCCTGATGTACCCCTCACATATTATATACCCTGATGTACTCCTCACATATTACATATACCCTGATGTACTCCTCACATATTACATATACCCTGATGTACTCCTCACATATTACATATACCCTGATGTACTCCTCACATATTACATATACCCTGATGTACTCCTCACATATTACATATACCCTGATGTACTCCTCACATATTACATATACCCTGATGTACTCCTCACATATTACATATACCCTGATGTACTCCTCACATATTACATATACCCTGATGTACTCCTCACATATTACATATACCCTGATGTACTCCTCACATATTACATATACCCTGATATAATCCTCACATATTACATATACCCTGATGTAATCCTCACATATTACATATATCCTGATGTACTCCTCACATATTACATATACCCTGATGTACTCCTCACATATTACATATACCCTGATGTACTCCTCACATATTACATATATCCTGATGTACTCCTCACATATTACATATATCCTGATGTACTCCTCACATATTACATATATCCTGATGTACTCCTCACATATTACATATACCCTGATGTACTCCTCACATATTACATATACCCTGATGTACTCCTCACATATTACATATACCCTGATGTACTCCTCACATATTACATATATCCTGATGTACTCCTCACATATTACATATACCCTGATGTACTCCTCACATATTACATATACCCTGATGTACTCCTCACATATTACATATACCCTGATGTAATCCTCACATATTACATATATCCTGATGTACTCCTCACATATTACATATACCCTGATGTACTCCTCACATATTACATATACCCTGATGTACTCCTCACATATTACATATATCCTGATGTACTCCTCACATATTACATATATCCTGATGTACTCCTCACATATTACATATATCCTGATGTACTCCTCACCTATTACATATACCCTGATGTACTCCTCACCTATTACATATACCCTGATGTACTCCTCACATATTACATATACCCTGATGTACTCCTCACATATTACATATACCCTGATGTACTCCTCACATATTACATATACCCTGATGTACTCCTCACATATTACATATATCCTGATGTACTCCTCACATATTACATATACCCTGATGTACTCCTCACATATTACATATATCCTGATGTACTCCTCACATATTACATATATCCTGATGTACTCCGCACATATTACATATATCCTGATGTACTCCTCACATATTACATATACCCTGATGTACTCCTCACATATTACATATACCCTGATGTACTCCTCACATATTACATACATCCTGATGTACTCCTCACATATTACATATACCCTGATGTACCCCTCACATATTACATATATCCTGATGTACTCCTCACATATTACATATACCCTGATGTGCTCCTCACATATTACATATACCCTGATGTGCTCCTCACATATTACATATACCCTGATGTACTACTCACATATCACATATATCCTCCTCACATATTACATATACCCTGATGTGCTCCTCACATATTACATATACCCTGATGTACTCCTCACATATTACATATACCCTGATGTACTACTCACATATCACATATATCCTCCTCACATATTACATATACCCTGATGTACTCCTCACGTTACATATATCCTGATGTACTCCTCACATATTACATATACCCTGATGTACTCCTCACATATTACATATACCCTGATGTACTCCTCACATATTACATATACCCTGATGTACTCCTCACAGATTACATATACCCTGATGTACTCCTCACAGATTACATATAACCTGATGTACTCCTCACATATTACATATATCCTGATGTACTCCTCACATATTACATATATCCTGATGTACTCCTCACATATTACATATATCCTGATGTACTCTTCACATATTACATATATCCTGATGTACTCCTCACATATTACATATACCCTGATGTACTCCGCACATATTACATATATCCTGATGTACTCCTCACATATTACATATATCCTGATGTACTCCTCACATATTACATATACCCTGATGTACTCCTCACATATTACATACACCCTGATGTACTCCTCACATATTACATACACCCTGATGTACTCCTCACATATTACATACATCCTGATGTACTCCTCACATATTACATACACCCTGATGTACTCCTCACATATTACATATATCCTGATGTACTCCTCACATATTACATATACCCTGATGTACTCCTCACATATTACATATACCCTGATGTACTCCTCACATATTACATATACCCTGATGTGCTCCTCACATATTACATATATCCTGATGTGCTCCTCACATATTACATATACCCTGATGTACTCCTCACATATTACATATACCCTGATGTACTCCTCACATATTACATATACCCTGATGTACTCCTCACACATTACATATACCCTGATGTACTCCTCACATATTACATATACCCTGATGTACTCCTCACATATTACATATACCCTGATGTACTCCTCACAGATTAAATATACCCTGATGTACTCCGCACATATTACATATACCCTGATGTACTCCTCACATATTACATATATCCTGATGTACTCCTCACATATTACATATATCCTGATGTACTCCTCACATAATACATATATCCTGATGTACTCCTCACATATTACATATATCCTGATGTATCCTCACATATTACATATACCCTGATGTACTCCTCACACATTACATATACCCTGATGTACTCCTCACCTATTACATATACCCTGATGTACTCCTCACCTATTACATATACCCTGATGTACTCCTCACCTATTACATATACCCTGATGTACTCCTCACCTATTACATATACCCTGATGTACTCCTCACATATTACATATATCCTGATGTACTCCTCACATATTACATATACCCTGATGTACTCCTCACACATTACATATACCCTGATGTACTCCTCACCTATTACATATACCCTGATGTACTCCTCACCTATTACATATACCCTGATGTACTCCTCACCTATTACATATACCCTGATGTACTCCACACATATTACATATACCCTGATGTACTCCTCACATATTACATATACCCTGATGTACTCCACACATATTACATATACCCTGATGTACTCCTCACATATTACATATATCCTGATGTACTCCTCACATATTACATATACCCTGATGTACTCCTCACATATTACATATATCCTGATGTACCCCTCACATATTATATACCCTGATGTACTCCTCACATATTACATATACCCTGATGTACTCCTCACATATTACATATACCCTGATGTACTCCTCACATATTACATATACCCTGATGTACTCCTCACATATTACATATACCCTGATGTACTCCTCACATATTACATATACCCTGATGTACTCCTCACATATTACATATACCCTGATGTACTCCTCACATATTACATATACCCTGATGTACTCCTCACATATTACATATACCCTGATGTACTCCTCACATATTACATATACCCTGATGTACTCCTCACATATTACATATACCCTGATGTACTCCTCACATATTACATATACCCTGATATAATCCTCACATATTACATATATCCTGATGTACTCCTCACATATTACATATACCCTG